>NC_139708.1:19903898-19971398 GCF_964188405.1 Protomyctophum parallelum | reverse complement strand
CTCACAGAATAATCAGTGCCCGTACCCTAGGTGGGGTTGGCGAAAGGGCATTTCTGCGTGGAATTTGTATGTTTCCCCTAGGGTAGTAGGTTCCCTCGCAAAAAACTGCCTCCACCTGGCCAGCCGGGGCGCCTGATGGAGGGGAAAGGAACTGGTTGGAATAACGTGTTCCTTCCACACGCTACGTCCAACCCCTGTCAGGTGAAAAGAAGCGGCACTCCTCATGCATAGAAGGGAGCATGAGGTCAATCCGTTGCTCTCCCCCGGTTGGAGTTTAGCGCAATTGACACTGGGTGAAAAAATGGGTTACAAAATTGTGGGATAGAATTAACAAATGCAACCAAATGGATCCTAAGTAATTTTACACTCTTGTGTATATAGAAGGTATAATGCGCATGCATAAAGTGAGTGGCAAATTGAGTGTCAAAGTGAGTTTAACGTTGTTTAATACAATCAGATAGGACTTTTCTGTTTGGATGTATGGGCTGTCAAGGACAGAAAGTGGGTGTTCCCACATAACTTCTGGGTAGGATGATGTCACGCACATACCCTCTATAATTGGAACCGAACAGACAAATGAACAGACAAATGAACAGACATGCATGTACACTTAGGCACACTCATACTCAGACTCACACACCCACATAATTGCACACAAGTGTATTTGTTCGTGGTGGTTTCTTCCCAGCCGATAGCAGAGATATTTTTTTCTTTTTCAAACCAGATTTAGCTATACTATACTGCTAGCCTGGCCCTAGGTACTTAGCCTTGCAGCCGAGAATCCATGCAGAACAGATGGTTTGTGAGGGATGGGAAGTGCTTGTTTTCCCTACAAGCCCCACCCGAAGCCCCTCACGGCCAAGTTACACCAGGCAATTTTGCGCGCGTGCGTATGCGTTTACTGCGCGCGTACAGTGCGTTTGGATAGGACCAATATATGTCAATGATACCAGCTACACCAGACACATGGATACCGCGGGCCATCCTACGTGTGCTCTAAAAATAGGATCGGTTCTAAAAATTTTACGTGCGTATGCCCTCATGCGCGCGTATCTATATATCCTCCCGGAAGGTCCCGCACAAATCTGCCGCGCGCCACAGATCTGGTGTAGACGGGGCATTTCGCACGCATACTTTGTGCGCGCAGTGCGCTAACGTCAAACGCACACATGCCCGGTGTAGCTTGGCCGTAAGTCACCCATAGTCCTACATGGGCGGTGCCTATAGAAGCCCTGCACAGCCGGGGCTTGAAAGGAAAACAAGCACTCCCCTTCCCTACAGACACGTTGGATCACTGCAGAAACAAATCACGCACCTGTGATTGATATACGCTAATCTAAGGATGTGGATGGAAATGGAAATTGCACACAATCAATAAAGTCTTAAAGAAGAGAGATATTGTCGTGTAGAACTGTATACATTTCTCTGACAGCTTGGCATTTAGTCGAGGCATCATACCATTGCAAGATAGATAGCAAAATACATTGAGCAATATCAACAGTTTGACTGAAATTAAACTCATTTCACTTGGACATTCAGGAAAATACAGACAAAGCAGCCTTTGGCCATGCCAGAAGCAGTGCCTCATACACAGTGGTGGAAAGTAACTATTAACTAAGTACATTTACTGTACTTAAGTACAATTATGAGGTATTTGTACTTTACTTGAGTATTTCCTTCTACTCCACTACATCTCGGATACAAATACAAATTGTACTTTTACTTCACTACCCTTTATTTGAAAACTTTAGTTACTAGTCGTTACTTTGTACATTTGAATTATTATTACAAACCTTCATTTAAAGGGGAATACCACTCATTTTCAACATGTTACTATGTCATTAATATACCTTAGAGGTGTTGTGTGGAAATAATAAAAAAGTCCCCCTATTCTGTGTTTCCCAGAAAAATCATTAACAAAAAAATCATTAACATGGTGAATCACATCTTGATGACATCATCAAGATGTGATTCACCATGTTAATGATTTTTCTCAGACCTCTAGTTCTAGGAAACACAGAATAGGGGGCCTTTTTATTATTATTTCCACACAACAGCTCTAAGGTATATTATTAATGACATTAAAATGTTGAAAATGAGTGGTATTCCCCTTTAACCACTTCAGCCCCATAGGCCTATACATTTGAAAATAACCAATCTACAAGCTCTTTTGAAAATAGCAGATCTACAAGCTCACAATGAGTCACGATGATTGTGAGCTTGTAGATCGGCTATTTTCAAAAGATTTGTATATCGAAAACTTAAAATGCCACATTCTGCATAATGATGAGTAGGCTACTTTTATTTTTGGTACTTTAAGTACATTTTGATACCAATACTTTTGTACTTTTATTAAAGTACATTTTGAAAACCAGACTTTCACTTGTAACAGAGTACATCTACATTGCGGCATTGAGTAAGTAAAAATAAATGTAGTACTTTTCTCCACCACTACTGTATACACGGAGGCCACTTACAGTATTGATTTCCACAGAGGCGAACAGTACTTAAAGGGACATTCTGTCTAATGACCTGTGGAACTGAAGAGAGGTCGACGTCGATAGTGAGACGGTGAACTCTGATCCCCTCGGCTCTCTAACTAACACAGTGTTTCGTATGAATTAACTCTGTATGGGATGATGGGGCGTGCCTCTGGCTCCACTCCAACCAACACACATGGCAGGGATCATGTTCTTTTTGCTGCAATAGCGGCCCCTGCTGGCTTGGCCAGGGGTTGCCTATTCAGAGGGGGAGGGGATAAGTTATGTTGACCTTAGGGCGCGGCGTGCGCACGGTTCCACTCTCCCGCTGAAACAAGGGACAGCACTTTACAAACCTGGGAATTGGGAAACGACTAAATTGGGGGAGACAAAAAAATAGAAGTATATGAATTAAATTAAATAAAAAATAATACTCTTTTGGGACTCTTTTGGGATATGTTTATATAAGCAGACGAGCTTCAAACTCAAGCCCTCTTTGAAGCAGCCTGCGAGCACTTTAAACACCATTAAGTGCTACAATGTTTGCCCTGCTATAAATTTACCAGGACAGAAGTTTACGCCCATTTGACTGCGAGTACCAACTTGACTAAATCCGTCCCATATAGCCTGTGGAGCAGCCAGGGGACAGTCTGAATGAACTCCTTAATGCCCCTTTCTCTGTGTGCACGGTGTATTAATAGCCAAAGAACCAGTCAAACATCAACACGGAGGGAGCGCCCTCCTCCATCTTGGCGTGTGGTAGCAGTTCATGAAATGTCAAGAAGAACACTCGAAGTAGGACGAGCGCTGGTCGCACATCCTGTACCGAGAGGAGTTTGTTATTTAAACCATATTTATATTTTGTCGTCGTTGCGTCACTCATGTTGATGATGTGCTGTGAGCTGGTGACACAGATGAGGCAAAAGTATTCATTTATTTTTTACTTAAGTATCAATAGCCATGCAGCTACTGCAATATAGAAATGCTCATTACAATCTCCGTTACTTACAATTCAAAATGTACCAAAGAAAAGTACCAAAAGTTAAAAATACTCATTATGCAAATTAAGAATGTCTCATTTCAAGTTTTCAAATCTTTTGAAAATAGCAGATCTACAAGCTCACAATGCAGCTATTTTCAAATGACCGACATGTCTATAGGGTTGAAGTGGTGTTATGTTTTGTAATAATAACGAAAATCTACAAAGTAACTAAGTAGTAACTAACGTTTTCAAATAATTGTAGTGGAGTAAAAATAAAATATTTGCCTCCGAGATGTATAGTGGAGTAGAAGTAAGTAGTATTGGAAATTGGAATTAATCAAGTAAAGTACAAATACCTCAACATTGTACTTAAGTAAATATACTTGAACCACTGCACACTGTGGTTAAGTCACAAACCACAAGCTGTATGGGCCTCATATACTTTTACAGTTTGCAAATAAGGAAATGCTGGATTCAATTACCATTTAATTTGATAATAATTGGCTTAATATAATTAATACAAATTTTCAGGTCATATCAAATCAGAACTAGGTACATTTTCAGAATAAACGGAAGCCAAAGGACCAACTGACAATGGCAGACACAGCAAAAAAAATCACAACGATGATGATGATGATGATAGTGATAATAGCACATAAAATGAATATGAACAATTACAAACTATCTATTAAAAGGAATGTTTGCAGGGATGTTTTTTTTTCTTCCAGTCTACAGAATTGTAATAATAAATTAAACTATGCAAACACGGTGGCGTCACGTGATATGATCGGGGATATGAGCCTCTGAGCAATTGCCAGTAATTAGCAGATTCTCTGTAAGCTGGGAAGTGTTGTTTCTGATTTATGATGTGCGCCTGTGCCATCTGTATCCTAGCCTTTAATGTCACATAGTTAATGTCACATAGCTTCTAATGTCACACCCTCAGTGTTAATTTATTCATTTGTAATGCAGAGAGTATACAAATGGAACCAAACAGACCTGTAAGCAAGGGTCTACACAGTTCTTAGTTACAAATGCATGAATAAATACTAAATAGTATGGCTTGAGCCATCAGCTACTGTTTGTTTTACTCTGTGATGTACTGATGTAGTGTTATGTGTGGCTTCTGTATTGCGTCTGTATTGTACTGTACCATATTTTACTGTCATTGTAGTTCATTATCCTGTAAACTGTATGTATTTTTTTAAGCCTGCCCACACAACACCAATACTGTACAGTATATTAAATATGCTAATATATGTAACACAATAACATAAAAAAGGAAATAAATGAATGGGATATTTCACGCTCAAACATTATAGGGGTAAGTCAAGGTTGATATGACAATAATTTCTTAGTCTACTCATAAAGGGATGCGAATGCTTGGCAGACCTCAACGTCAACTTAGCGAGCAGGCAGATGGCTCAATGAGAAACATCATGAATATCAGTCAAAATCCTGAAAAAAACTCATAAATATTAATTGGTGACTTGTACAAATATTGGGCCATGTGCCATACTAGCACAAACAAGAACTGGCATGTGAAACGGCTGCTGGCTGTCTTTGTGAAATCTTCCGTGTTTTACCCCCAAGGACATTATAATGCTTCATTTATATTCCGCTGCATGATGTGTTGTGTGCCGTAAATAGCAGAGCAACCAGCTGTTGTTAGCTTGTAGATCTGCTATTTTAATACAGCACACAACACCGCCAGCTGACAAAGTCAGGCTTAATACATCCTGGACACAATGTGGTAGAGAAGGTTGTGTCTATGACAACCATGCAGCATGTGCATTTAGATAGATCCATATGACAACCATGCAGCAGTGCATCTAGAATTCTAGATAGATCCATAAAGTATGACAACCATGCAGAAGTGCATTTAGATAGATCCATATGACAACAATGCAGCAGTGCATTTAGATAGATCCATATGACAACCATGCATCAATGCATTTAGAATAGATCCATATGACAACCATGCAGCAATGCATTTAGATCCGTCTTCCATTTCTAACCACACTTACTGTAGCCAACCTTGCTGATAAGCGATAATTGTCCTGGAAAATGTCCCAAAACACAATTTATTTGAGTTCTTCCTCATCATCATACTTTCTTTTATTTTCTTGAAATTTCATGACAGATTCCTCTTATTTTTAATCGCGTTTTCTCTGTAAAGGTATATGTACGCACGCACGCACGCACGCACGCACGCACGCACGCACGCACGCACGCACACACACACACACACACACACACACACACACACACACACACACACACACACACACACACACACACACACACACACACACACACACACACACACACACACACACACACACACACACACACACAATTGATTTATTTTATTTGGATCTGCACAATAGGCGTAATACAATAGACCCAAACACTGATCAGAATTAGGTTATACATTATATGGTCCAACCAGATATAGCTGCTGCACATGCTGCTTAACACACAGAGGGAAAAGAAGAGAAAAAAATAAATATATAGCACATTGTTGACATACTATTACTTGACACTACTAGACAGGATGTTTGTTTTGGGTTTTTTAAGCCACCTAGGGATAAATGAAACAACGCCTTCTCCAGACAGACAGACTGCCCATAGTAGCTGAGACAGAACAGTACACACACACACACACACACACACACACACACACACACACACACACACACACACACACACACACACACACACACACACACACACACACACACACACACACACACACCACTTGATCATCAATCAATCAATCAATCAATCAATCAATCAATCAATCAATCAATCAATCAATCCATTTATTTTTGAGGGGCGCTAGCCTCTCCAATACATGGCTTTTGAAGATTAGGTCATATGGCAGCCATGAAGTCTATGGGATTTGTTTGTTAGATCACGATCACGATAATAAAAGCTATATCTAAGGGCCGATTCATACTCCTATTTTACCGCTGTTTCGGCGCTGTAGTGCCGAAATTATTTCGGCTCGTCAGAGATTTTCAGTAGCACCGAAGAGCCGACTTTAGGACGTTGTTTTTCTGTAATTAATTAATTAATCGCAATCAACGTGTTGATTAAAAATAAACAAAATAAATAATAATACTGAATGTAATAAAGTCAAATACGTCTTTATTCAAATGTATAATAAAAAACAAAACAAAACAAATAATAAAGGCAAAGGGCAGCTGGTTAAATGTTCTGAAATGTCTGAGATTAATCTCCAGTCTGATTTCATGCGCCGTCTGTGGGATGTTGATTCTACATGTGTGCATTCAGATGATGTGAGCGCTTTGTTTTCCATTTCTCTTTGCTTCAGCGTTCGGTACGGCTGAGCAGGTCTGCATCAGGGCCGACTGACACGGAGAACCTTTACGCGTAATGACTTACATTTACCTCCTGAATGTTGCATCTGCACAACAGTATAGTCTCACCACAGACAATACACACGCATGGATGATTACCAGCGGTGGCTGTTATTGTTCACGTCTCTTAACAACTGAGTGCGAGTGGACGAAATGGCATGCCGATGTAAAACCTTGGAACAACTCCACTGCGTGGCGCGCGGCGGAACACTACGAGGCGCCCCGTCGGTAGAACGACACCTGACGGACATGTGGGCTCTGGAAGATAAATGGTGGCATTTGTGAACATTTCACACAGCCTACGCAGCCACCCGTCCATATCCCCAGGAGGGTGAGAGAGGGGAGCCGGTTCATAATACAGTACATTAACAATAAGTGTTGTGGTAAAAGTTTTTCTTGGAAACAATTACATGATGGGAACTACGCACAAAAACGAATTTCACCCACTTTTTTATCCCCAAAATATCTGATGTGACAATAAAGCTGATTCTGATTCTTGATTCTGATACATTTTACCTGGTAGCCACTTGAGATCAGTTAACTTTTTCAAGCTGTTTCAAAGTATTAAAAAATAGAATGGATGGACGGATGGACGGGCGGACAGACAGAAGAATGCACAGATGCATGGGTTTATGTGTACAGCAAGGAATCTTTTTACAGAGGGAAGAGACGCCACCATGACGCCATGGTACGCCATGACACTTTCATGGAAGCTTTGGTGGGAGGCAAACCTCGCACCGGACGGAAGTTCCATGAATACATGGCAGTGAATGCAGCCGGCTGGACCAGCTCGAGAGCAAATTATTATCGGAAACAATTGCGACAGCGAAAATGACGTTGGTGTCTTTTTGCATACCTTGGTGTATGAGCGTATGATTTGAGTGTCGTCTCTCATTGCATGCACCACTCTTACCTGCGCCTGTGCCACATCTGTCTCCAGAGCCGGCGTTTTTCCATTTAGCAGCTGACAATATCCAAGCTTTTCTATTCATTTCCCGTCTTTCAGGCCAGAGGAAATGAATCACGAGGCTGTCAAGGAGAGGCACAGGAGCAATAAGAAGAGTGCGAAAGAAAGGGGAAAAAAAGAAAACTGTGATATGTGAGGTTTACCCACTCTTTATTCCTTATGGACCCTGGGGGTTTGCTATGGGACAGAACATTGTTCCTAAAGCTAACAGACCAGACTGTAGGAGTAATTTACAGTCTGCCCGCGTCTTTCTATCAGTCGTCTCTCTCTCTCTCTCTCTCTCTCTCTCGCTCTGTTCTAGGTGACTTTCTACCTCTGTTCTTTACCCTTTGTTACTGCCTCTCTCTCTCACTCTCTCTCTCTCTCTCTCATCTGTCACTTCTACTTAGATCACAGACGTCAAGTCTATGGATTGTCCGTTCGACAGAACCTGTCCGTCAGGTGTTGTTTCAGAAAACATCATAAATCTTCAAATGACCAGATCATCTTTATATCTCGGAGAGAAAAAGTGTAAACACAGACATGCAGTGGCAAAAGTTGCCTGAACGGCAAAACAAAACAAAAATAAATAAATAATATAATACTACTATATATAATAATATAATAATATATAATAAAATTATCTCACATGAAATTCTGTCATGCCTATCAGTGTTTCCAGGACATCTAATTCCTTTTAGCCACTTACTGCAAAGGGCCAAAAGAGAGACACCAGAAGAATGTGGTGGAGGATGGGGTTCTTCGCAGGGGGAGGGAGGGCGAGGGCTGGGGGGGGGGGGTGTGGTGGAGGATGGGGTTCTAGGAGGATTGGATAAAAGAAGCCTTGCACAATTGTGATTAATTAGCTGCCCATCACAGGGGTGAAGATAGAGGGGGATGGATGGATTGCCTATTAGGTGTGAATGGAAAAGACGGGGTTTGGGGGCATTTCAGGTACTGCATTTCAGGCTGACGGCCCCAAGAAGACAATTCCCCGCCAGTGTATCCTTCTTGTCAGACACGGCCGAGAGCTGCTGGCCCTGCATGGCCATCTGCATCCCGGATCCAAGCCCCTCGTCACCTCCCTCCCTCCCTCCCTCCCTCCCTCCCTCCCTCCCTCCGCTGCACCCTGACAGCCCGGCGAAAAAGAAAGGCTGCACAGGGACACTGTCAGCTTCTGCAAAATGCCCCCATTCATTCTTACAGCGTGTCTGCTCATGATGGCCGTGGAAATGTAAATTACATCTTTGATGATGATGATGATGATGATGGTAATGATAATGAAACTGATATTTCTGCTGAAACCATCTGCTGCTTGCCGTCTATACTTAACTAGTATAAGAGAAATTGTGTTGGGGCGCATACAGTACGCTGGCTAGACATACTAACAGTCCGACAGGCATTAGTCCGACAACACCGACGTGTGTGGCCGTTTGCACGTAGCCTGTGGCCGGTTAAAACTAACTTGTCTTACTCCCGACATGCGTGGCAGGTTAAAACTAACCCGTGGCAGGTTTAAACTATAACCCGTCGCTCCCGACATGCGTGGCAGGTTAAAATTAACCCGTGGCTTCCTGTGAGGTTAGGTTTGGGTTTTGGGTAGGGTGGTGTCGGACTAAACAAATGCACCCCATTGTGTTTACATACTGTATGTATTCTATCAAGGTATTTCCGATTCGTGATAAATACACAGTCCACTCAGAAACTCTGAGAGAGTGTATACAACTGCAACAGGTCCGTTTGGTTAAACTGAGTTAAATCAACACAGAGGAATAATGTCTATGCATTAAAACACGCTGTTAATCAAAGTCAAGAAACCATATCACACCTCTCTCTCTCTCTCTGTCTCTGTCTCGTCTCCCCTTTGACAATGTGCTGCTGTGAATTCTAATAAGAGTGTCCTGCTGGTTCCACCCTTCTCTCCTCACGCTCTCACCTCTATGAGAAAACTGATATTTTAAGGTCTGCCATCTGCACAAGTGCCAAGAAAACCGAGAGAGAGTGCACTCACGCAAACACACCAACACACTACTAACACAAACACACGCGCACACACGCACGCGCACACACACACACACACACGCGCGGACTTGATTTTGTTCCAAAGTGAACAAAACAATTAAGTGGAGATCTTCTATATGTGCCCTGTTGCCCGCAGCATGGACTCTCTGCCTCCTAAACCTCAGAGGCCTGTCCGTGGGGAGTCGAAATCAGAAGTATAGTTTATTTATTCACTATGGCCTCGGGCGCTGCAGTGGAGGTTACCTCCCAGGGCTTTGCTCAAAAAGGCAAAGATCTAAGGGTTAAAGAGCATCAGCTTCAGATCAATTGAGCACGTTAGCTGACTTAATACATCGACCCCCCCCCCCCACACACACACACGCACACACACCCACACCCTAGGGTATTTAGATATTGTATTTGTTAAGGTCAATTCACTGTAAATCAGGATGTACTGTGCTACTGTATCCTAGCAGCGGATTCACAGGAAGATCTGTGGTTAAACAGCTTACTGTATTGTACAGTACAGTACAGCCTACAGTAGGCCTACGCATGTCTGACATCAGTGCATGCTGTCCAACGGCCCCGCCGGCTCACCCACCCACCTCAGGCAATCTTAATATAGGATATTAGAATTGACCATGATTATAATGATTCAGAACAAGAGAGACCTGTTGAATGACAAGTGTATACGTCGCTTGTTGGCAAAAGTGTTTTTGATTTTTTATGCCAATACTTTTGTACTTTTCCCACCACTGCTGTCCACTACTGTTTCCACATCATACCATCATGTCAGAGACCTGGTCAGGCCACGCTATAGTCAATCAGGGAAACGTCCATGACACACCACATGCTATTCTGGGGACGGCAGTCCTCCTTTCCCTGCATATGAACCCCTCGTCCCTTTTCCATTGTCCCTGGAGGAGCCAGGAATGAATGAGCCCACTCAGCCCAGCCTGAAGCCAGCAGCAGTCAACCCACCATGCCTTATCCCCAAACTGTCCACTCAGCTTAGCGTGAGTGTGTGCATGTGAATGCATGTGCTCCTGTGTGTGTGTGTGTGTGTGTGTGTGTGTGTGTGTGTGTGTGTGTGTGTGTGTGTGTGTGTGTGTGTGTGTGTGTGTGTGTACAGTGTGTGTGTGTGTGTGTGTGGGGTGCGTTAGGGGTTAGAAAGGGGAAAGTCTCTCTTCAAGTGGACGGACATTTTCAAGTGTCTTCCCTGGGGAAGACGCTTGTGATCGTTGGGCATGAAAGCTGGAGATTAACTGGGAGAAATTACCAATCATGAGCACTGACAGCACAGCAGGAGAAAAGGTTAAAAGTAGGGAGACTCGTGCGTAAATCGTGAGTGTTGGCAGGTGCATGCCTGCCAAAAAGAAAAGCTTCGGTAATCTAAGAAGGATGTCTTGTTCAGTGACGTATTGTGTACATTTATAATACAATAAATGTACACAATACGTCACTGAACAAGACATCCTTCTTAGATTTCCGAAGCTTTTTTTTTACTGTATGTATAATGTGATGTACATGTTTATACTTTGTAGGACCATGATCTAAGAAAAAAGGAGGGTACAAAGTATAGACTCCTGGGGGACGCCGGTATCCCGTAAAAGTGGTTAAAATGCCCTGACCCCATTATAGGCCTCGTGAGTCGTGACTATTGTAGATCATAATTATGTGACTTTAACATCTGCATACATTTTCATCAGCGATAGCTTTAAACCACCACAAGTCCTAATGACACTAACGCATCCCGACAGTGATCAACAACGCCACCACTGCGGGTCACTCACGATCAGAGCTTTACAGTAAAGGCAGCCTTCTAGCAGATATACAGTATATGGTCCTCCCAGCAGCAGATATGACTCATGTCCAATCAGTGCACACACACTTTTACACTGTGCATGTTGCTCACGGCGAGTGACCCCAGAAGTTCCGCATGGTTGTGTCTCTGCGGGACGGTCCACGGGGGGTTCATTACTTGCGTCTGATGGTATTGGTCTCGGCCTCAGCGTGACTCCGACTGTGCTCATCCCCGCCGGTGGTCACCTGCGGAGAGTTGAACTCCTGCAGATGGCGGGGGAGTGAGGTGAGCGCTTGTTATTATTATTATTATGAGTCTCTCCTCTGCAACATCATCATCCTACGCTCAGAAAAAACTGAAAAAGATGATGATGATCAGGGATAACAGAGCACACATAACATGCCGCGCACTTACAGTATATAACTTGAAGATCTCTAGTGGGGTTTGGCCGGTTTGGATTTGAAGGCGTGCGTGGGTTCTGTGCACGTGACGCCGTGCCACGTGTGCTTGTTAGCTGTTGTTCTGAAAGCAAATGAAGCAGTGCTACGTATAAGCTGAGAATTGCTCAAGAACTGAACGGCTACAGTATACAGATTTCTTGGCGCACTAAACATGCTTTAACCCATTTAACCCTGCGGTTTAAAATCCCTGATGTGTGTCGCCTCGGAAGGAAGTGTAGAAAAGGAAGGTAAAACACGAGATGAAATCGTTACAAAGCAATAGCGTGTGAAAAAGTACACGCGAGTTGTCTGTTTCAACCAAACCTCCGTAGTCAATGTGAGTCTCAGTTGAACAGCCCCCTTCCCAAAGAATCCAAGGTTTTATATACAAGAAATGATCAGTCTCCAGGTCCCTCCTCTTACCGGACATGAAATAGGCGCTTCCTGACTTTGACCAATGAGATCTGGGTCAGTAGCTGCTTCCGGTTACAGAGACATAACATATAAACCTCTAACGGAGTTCTAACTTTGAAATAAAACAGTAACGATACGTAGTTAAACATACCGGAAGTATATGAAACTGAACAGACTCTATATTAAGAAATTAATTAAACAGTTTAACCCAGTAAATACAACTATAATCATTAAAATACCCTGTGTTATAGTACATTTTAAATCAGTACAAAATGCACTCACTTAGTAACCGTTTGGTAACGTTTCTCATTATTCTATAATGACAGAAGATTGTTATTGTTCATTTTAAGAAAGTAAATGTTGAAAACAGCTACCCAGTGACAAAGACAGAAGTCCCTAGCCAAATCATCACCGGAAGATTCTAGATTCTCAACAGGGGAGCAAGCTTCAAACGATTAGAACAATAGGCCTTTTGGGTCCAGGTGTTGAAGTGTAAACATTATTTACTTTTAAATAAGGAGTCTTTGAGTCTACAGCAGGTTTGCTCTAACAGAAGGAACATTTTCGCATGAGTCAACAGATTTTGTCAGAGAGAACTTCTTGTTTAGTTTCAACATTACATACTCAAGTAGTTATGAAATATGCTATACGATTCACCATATAACACAACCCCTTTTGGTGTTTTAAGCATATACTTTAAACTTAAGCTATTTATTTTTGATAAATCGTGAAAATGTGGCGCTGGTCTCAATCCTAAATGGGTTAAACAACATGTGTTACACTCATGTTAAGACTTAGGGCTCCATTTTCGTCACCGCTAAACCCCTTATCCCTAAACTTCTTTGCCTTTTTTTTTTACTATTTTTCTAAACATTTTTGAATAGTTAAAATGGCCAGTCTACAAGCTCACAATGTTTCAATGTATATTGGCTAGTTGAACTTTTTAAAAAAAAGGCAAAGAAGTTTAGGGATAAGGGGTTTAGCGGTGATGAAAATGGAGCCCCTAAACCCTATATTTGGATAACCAGAAGCGCACTACTGTTTCCCTCTACACCAATTATCTTCACTGGAAATAGCCTATAGGAGCTCACAGTGCGTTGTGTCAGGGATGCGCTGTGAACAGTATGTACATCTGCCAAATGTTCACTGCAAGGTTCAAGTGCAATATAGCAGAAATAGTTGATCTACAAGCTTACAACACGTCACTTCGACCTTGAATTCTGACAAAAAACTACAACAGCTCCACCAGAGTGTTCCATACTTCCCTGCCCCGGGGTCTCCTCCCAGTGGGACATGCCTCGAGGACCTCCCTAGGGAGACGCCCAAGAGGCATCCTAACCAGATGTCCGAACCACTGGCTGGCTCCTTTCCAGGCGAAGAAGCAGCGACTCTACTCCGAATCTCTCTCGTGTGACTGAACTAGGGAGATGTCAGCCACAAGAATACTCATTTCGGTCATGACACACTTCATGACCATAGGTGAGAGTAGGAACGAAGATTGCTTGGTAGACGGAGAGCTTTGCCTTCTGGCTCAACTCTCTTTTCGTCACAACAGTGCGGTACAGTGACTTCAATACTGCCCCTGCCGCTCCGATTCCCCGGCTGATCTCCTTCTCCGTCCCCCCCTCACTCGAAGACACTATACATTTTATACAATAAGCACTATGAAGTTACTAAAAATAATGCAACAGAATTCTCACTTATTCACTTATATTAATAATTGTTTAGTGAAGCGATGTTCCAGTCAACAGACAAAAGTACACTTATTTTTAGTAAACCATCTTAAATATATATCTTATAGTATATATGCCAGTTTTCTCTGGTTCAACCAGCCAGATGGCTAAGCTTTACTGTACATTGCCAATAGAGCGTCGCAGTCCCTCCCCCTTTCAGAACAACGAGTGGCCCAGGAAATGAAAACGCAATGCATTTCCCCATAGGCAGTTCTTATTTAATTTATTTAAAGACCTTTTAAGAGTCGTACGAAGCCAACTCTTGTCGTGACAAATCATGACAACACACACAATATTTTGGACCAAAATAATTACAAAGAAGAAAAACAATAAAGAAAGTGTTGTAACCTGCCGTTTTCTTCTACTTTCTAATTATTTGTTTGGCCCGAAAAATGTTGTGTGTTGTCATGATTTGTCACGACAAGAGTTGGCTTCGTACGACGCTTAAAAGGTCTTTAAATAAATTAAATAAGAACTGCCTATGGGGAAATGCATTGCGTTTTCATTTCCTGGGCCACTCGTTGTTCTGAAAGGGGGAGGGACTGCGATGCTCTATAGGAATCCAACCACATGTCAATGTGAAATCTAGCAATAAAGATTTGCGCTGGCTGGGAAAGTTAGCAATCCCCACTTATAGTTGTTGTCTTAATTTATACTTTGCTGCTGTACAGTACGTCAGTGAGTTTTTCCTAGTTTCGTACTTCTATTTTGACTGTTTTGCGGTTCTTGTATTCTTGTATTTGTTTTACTGAGAATAAGGTTAGAAATAAGTTTAGGCTTAGGCATAGTTTTACTGGGGTTAAGTTTAGGAATAGGGTTAGGTTTTGGCACCGTCTTACTGAGGTTAACAATAGCAATAAGGTTAGGTTTAACCGTTTAAGCATAGTTTATTATAGGTTACGTTTATGAATACCACGCTGAGCAGTTCCACCGGCTGTACGCCCGGAGCGACTGTGTTTTGGGGCGAGCGCTCTAGTATTCATTCAAACATGACCCTGCTTTGATGAAAGACTCCTCGTATTGACTGCTCACACACCTACAGAAATGCATACAACCCAATCCCATATAGCGTATATAGTAAGGTCGACCTCATGCACAATGGCGTGTCCTCTAAACAGAGTGGAGCACTTAAATGGTTTGCTCGCCGTCTGTAATGAAGACAGACGAGACTGGAGAAGAAGGAAGCAAGTTGACTGCTATATTGAAATGTTAGATAGCTTAGCCGAGAGAAAGAGAGAGAGAGAGAGAGAGAGAGAGAGAGAGAGTGAGAGAGAGAGAGAGAGAGAGAGAGAGAGAGCAACAGTGGAAATTCAGGGAGGAAAGAGGTTTTGTGTCCTACAGCTCCGACCCAGAGACAATAGGCGAGAGGAGATAGGACCAGCGAAGGAGGGCGCGCGGGGGAATGGATGCAGCGGCCATGACAAAAGGTTTGCGTAATGATGTCGCTCTCAATTACTAACCTCTGTCACCCATGGAGCACCATGGAAGAGCTTTCACCCTGGAAAAAGAAAAGGGTCCCACAGGGTCTGAGATGAGTGCAGAGCGAGCGCTTCACTTTGAGCCACTCAAAGCAGACCTGAATCTGGACCACTTTAGTGCAGCTACTCTACTATATGCTATTTTATGTAAAAATCACACTTTGTGTGAAGTGAGGGGCGGCCGGATTTTTGGGGGCATGTTCATGTTCTCATGTCGGTGAAAAATGAAATACATTTATTGCAAGATGTATATATATTCATGAATCAGCGAGATGACGTTGTCATTTACAGCCCTAAACAAACATTAAAGTCCATAGACTTGTTTATAATTACGCTAAAAAAACCATTAAAGGTCCATAGACTTGGCTGGCCTATGATGTCATTTCGGAAAGCACCCCTCAAGTGCAATGTTATCATTTTGTACCATTTTAAACCCATTCACAGGTTTAATGTTTGTCACTTTTACCTTCATTGTCTCCACCAGCCGAAGGCATGGGGAGAGTATGTTTTGCACTCCGTCCGTCCGTCCGTGTGTCCGTCCGTGAACAGCTAATCTCGGCCACCGTTAACCCGGTCGATGCCATATTTTGCACACACACTCCCTGGATGCCAACCATGAACCTCTGCCCCAAACTTTCCAGAACGGCCTGTTATAGCGCCACCAGGAGGCCGCTTTGTGCAAAACAAGTTTTTCGATGCCATATTTTGCACACACACTCCCTGGATGCCAACCATGAACCTCTGCCCCAAACTTTCCAGAACGGCCTGTTATAGCGCCACCAGGAGGCCGCTTTGTGCAAAACAAGTTTTTGCACAGTACACCTACAGATTTTGTCCAAACATCACGCAAATTGGTACACAGTCTCTCTAGAGCCATTCAACGAAACGGGTCTTTCAGATTTATCAGACTCCATCCTGATTGGTTAAGATTGGCTTCCAAAGTTCACAGGAGTGCTCAGTTTCAAACAAAATGCTGCAAATCATGAACACATCGCGTCATTTCCGTGAAATTGTGCACCCACATTCCCACTAGGCCGAGGACAAAATGCCACATGAACAATTTCAACTCAGCCTCAAGGTGGCGCTATAACTGGCCGAAAAGTGTTTTTACCTCTAACTGCACGGATCTGTGGATAACCTGGTGGAGACCTGTGCCCGGAAGGGCACTTTTTCTAGTTGTCAATGCGTTGCATTGACAATGAAGGTAAAAGTTACACCACAATGTGTCATTTACGTCATATTGTCTCTTTATTGTTAATGGCGTTTGATTTGTGATTTTTAATTGATAATTTTAATGCATGGCTAAATCCCGTTGAGTGTTCAAACAACCAAGTTACACTGTGTAGTTTTTACACTATACTGCTTCATGAATTGTGTAGCATAATGTGTACTGTATGTGTATTTACTGTATGTCAGAGCAGGCCACACACAGTATATATACAGTATATATAAAAGCACTGGTGCAAGGATGCTGAATTAAACATTGCATGCATGCCACTGTCAATCTGCAGCCGTTCAAACATTGCACGGCTCTGTACAGTAATTAGACATGCAGAGCTGTACTCTCTCTCTCTCTCTCTCTCTCTCTCTCTCTCAGAACTGACGTGCTGCACACACACGCACTTAAGCCTAACGTTGAGTTAACACGTGTGGACACAGCATCTCAGATGGAGGGAGGGCAATGTTGACAAGTGGAATCTCACGGCGTATCCCAGTGGCCAACAGCATTCCTCATAATGTAGCTCGTCTTGTCACAATGCCGCCTTTTCATAAGGGTTTTCTCGCCAAGTTCGTTACCACTGCTCTGAGACAATCATGCCACCTGTCAGTCATTGGAACAACACGCATGTACACATAGCGCGTGCGTGTACACACACACACACACACACACACACACACACACGCACACACACGCACACGTCCACAGATAGCATTCTCAGTGTTCAGTGGACATGCAGCGACAGACAGCCCCATCTCGCTCCAAACATTACCGTTGGTGGAGGTAATGTAGGGTCTCAATGTCAACCGACTTATGAAGTGAGATTAACGTTTGTGCCTCTTGTGTACCAGAGTCAGAGGAGTCAAGTAGGGCCCCCTGTAGATAAACCATATGGCCTTGGGAAGACTTCCATGGATGTATAATATGTGTGTGGTTGCAAGCACCATGCCAGTCCCTCCGCTGATTTCTCATTAGCGAGAAATAAATAGGACAAGACAACGGAGCCGCGCCGCTGTTGTGTCATCCACTCTTTGACTTGGGTGTGAGGCAGATGGCACCAAACTAAATGGCAGGAGAGAGCCGAACGAGTGCAAAACAAACGGCCACTCACCACTGACTCTTTCAGACAACTTTAACGTGAAAGGCAGCGCCTCGGTCGTGATTGTGTGTCACGTGCGGCGCGAGGCCAAAGTGTCAATTTCAACAAGCACCGGGGCTGATAAGCTCTTTTCTCTCTTTTTGTTCTTTCTTTATTGCCCCGGCCCGAGCACACACACACACACGCAGCGTGTGTTTGGCAGCGGAGTGGGAGGCTGCGAGGGAGACGCAGGGAACGGCAGATGCCCAGGCTCCTCCGAAGAGCCTGGCAGGCAGGCTGAGGCGGACAGGCGCAGGAGGCGAGGGCTCAGACATAAAGGCTAACTGTAAATATAGCATGTCAGCGCAGAAGCCTTTCGACTTCCATTAAATAGCCACGTATTTCACCAACTCCATTGCTTTATTGCACCGTTGCTCCGGGAGTGAGAGCCGGGAGGCTCTTCCACATTATTAGCAGCTCACGGTACATAATCCCACGGCAGATTCTACACGTCTGCCTTCAGACTAGACAGAGAGACGTAGGGGAACGGAGGGGGGTGCCGGCACGCACGCGCGCGCAGGCACACGCCACACGCACACACGCACACACACACAGGAGGACAGTCTCTCTGGCCACTGACATTGCACATCCTGAGGACACGGTGGGAGAGTCAGAATAGAAAGCAGAGCATGTGAGGAGATGTAGATTGTAAAAGAGCCTCCTTCGTACAGTATGTGGTCGTGATGTCAACGCACGCAGCTCACTGACAGACAACAGATGGCGTCCTGTCTCCTATGGTCCCGCGTGTCTAAGTCATCACAACTGACACGGTGCCAGTGTGCCCTCTCTCTCTCTCTCTGAACCCCTTTAGAGGGGGACAGAGCCAACTCTCCCCAGGTTCCCTGATGCCCCGGCCTGGTTCTACTTCTGTCGCTGCTGCTGTTGCTGAGCGACCTTGGAGGGCAACGGGCGGGGATGGATCATTACTCTCACATTAGACTATACTTTATTGAAATGTGGCAAAACATACAGTAGCTCTACTGTAGCTCTAACTCATCGGCTGGTATATAGAGAGAGAAACGTGAGCGGGGGGGTGGAGTTACACAGTATAGTAGGCCCTAGGTACTGTATACAGTATGTATGGATAGGCTATACCCAGCAAGCCAAAATGAGTGGGCAGAATTTATGTTGGTTGAAATCAGGATCTGACTAGTCTTGGTTTGACTTGATCTGGCCCCAATCGAGATGTCACCAATTCGTCCAGGTCCTGACCGTGCTTGCTTTCTTATACAGTATATATATAGTATATAATAAAAATAATTAATAAGAAATCGATTCTGAGCATTAAAATCAATGTAAGAAATGGAGTGAGCTCTGGTCTAAAAAAGTAGAATCTCAGCGGATCTAACATTTGCTTCACTGTTTCTCACTGATGGTGGGTGGGTGGGTGTGTGTGTGTGTGTGTGTGTGTGTGTGTGTGTGTGTGTGTGTGTGTGTGCATGAGTGCGTGCGTGCGTGTGGTAATTCACTGTTTAGTATCGGTGCTGTAGTGGTACCACCACAGTGCACGTAGAGAGTTACAGTAGGGGGTCCACACTAAGCTGTGCATGTGTGCAGTCATGTGTGCGTGTTTTGTGCTCTGCGTAAATGGCTGAATCACCGGGACGCCTCAGAATTTAGATTGATTAATACAGTGAGTATGCATGAATTAGTGAGACACTGGATCATCTACAGTGGTGGGAAAAGAGCGCTCAATTGATTTAATCAAGTAAAAGTATCAATACCGCAATGTAGAACTACTCCGTTACTAGTAAACGTCCAGAATTCAAAATGTACTTGAGTAAAAATAAGAAAGTATTGACATCAAAATGTATACTTAAAGTATCAAAGTATCAATACCGCAATACCGCAATGTAGAACTACTCCGTTACTAGTAAACGTCCAGAATTCAAAATGTACTTGAGTAAAAATAAGAAAGTATTGACATCAAAATGTATACTTAAAGTATACTGAAGTGTTTAATGTATGTTTTGTAATAATAATCAAAGTAACTAGTAACTACAGTTACTACATAAACGTAGTGCAGTAAAAGTACAGTATTTGCCTCCGAGATGTAGTGGTAAAATGATTGGAAATTGAAAATATTCAAGTAAAGTACTACAAATACCTCTTAAGTAAATGTACTAGTTGTTACTTTACAACTGATCCACTGATCCTCTACATCTGTTCGTTGGAAGGTTCACAGCAACATCCTTCGTGTTAATTCAACTGCAGTGTTCCATTTGCAATGCACACTTCCATAATTTGCCTTTAATGAAAAGTGTCATTAGCATTGTTTTGTTTCTATACCATCTGTGGCGGATGTGATGATACCAGGTCTATTATCAGAGAATCACAAGATAAGGGGCAAGGAGAAGGATATTTCTGTATAAAATAAGACAATGACAGCACTTTCCATTCCCTATACTGTAGCAGTATCGCACGGCCAAGATACGGTTGACATGCTACAAGGCCATGTCGTCCCCATCAATGCACTTCCACAACAGCCTATGATTAGGCCCACATTCAGACGGCACAGATAAATAGTAGTGTGTCAAGTCTGGCAACACAACCCTCATATTACTTATTTAATTATTGTAATTATTGCAATGCGTAACGTGAGTTGGTACTTTAGTATGTTCTGCTACTCTGGTAAACGTCTTCACTTCAAATTAAATTGGTTTGGATTATAGTAATGAATTGACCCTAAACACTGCCTGGGTTCTTTCAGGTGTCTGTACTTGACCCTAAACACTGCCTGGGGTCCTTCAGGTGTCTGTACTTGACCCTAAACACTGCCTGGGGTCCTTCAGGTGTCTGTACTTGACCCTAAACACTGCCTGGGGTCCTTCAGGTGTCTGTACTTGACCCTAAACACTGCCTGGGGTCCTTCAGGTGTCTGTACTTGACCCTAAACAATGCCTGGGGTCCTTCAGGTGTCTGTACTTGGTTCCCTCCTTTTTCTCCCTCTACTCCTATTTGTCTAGATATATAAGCTCACTACACATCACAAACTTGCAGATCTGCTATTTTTGCTGAATGTAAGCCTAGTGTTTTCATCAAATGCCCAAATAGCCTACAGTATATAGAACAATCTGATATTTCATAATAAACAAAAGACACAGAGATGGGCAGGCAGAAAATGGATCAAAGTCTGATAATGATGAGATACTGTAGTTAAATATATTGAATTGTACTGTTAATGTGAAACAGAATATAAGACAGGTAACGTTTCTATGCCATATTCTTTTTAAGTCCGTCCGTCCATCTGACTTAATCTCAGACACCGCTGAGTTGTGTCAAACTTGGCATACACACTCCCAGTAAAATATTACATCCCAAATGGCTACAAGTAAGACGCGCAAACGCGGGAAGCGAACGCAGCTCGTAAATTGCAATAACAACAATTAGAATAAATTACGTACTTTTTATTTTTCTTTTTAGTTAGTAATTTTTTTAAGTTTTCTACTGTGTGTGTGTGTGTGTGTGTGTGTGTGGTTGTGTGTGTGTGTGTGTGTGTGTGCTACAGCTGCGCCCTCAGACACACAGACACACAGACATGATCTGCAGGGTCTCATAGTTAGTGCTCAGTGCGTTCGCAATCACTGCGTTCGCAATAATTGCCTTCCAAAGTTTGCAGGAGGGGCTCATTCTACAAACACAGTATACGTATCAATAAATCAATATCCACCACAGATTTAAATCACACATTGAGGGTCCTCAATGTGTGGATACTTCATTTCAAAGGACATCAAATACTTTGTTTTGTTAGCTGCCTGCCTGCCTCCTAGCTAAGGGGTCACTGTAGTAGCCACATAGTAGTATCACACTGTCCAATCCGCCGGCAGGCTTTTTTTTACGTCTAATTCGCGTCTGGCATATTAGCCAGGCTAGCATTGTAGTAGATCACAGCCTTAGAAAAGTGAAATACAAATCAATATTTTTTTATGAAATCCACGAAACAGTACACCAACATGCTCCTTCAATCAGAGTTGCTGTCTGAACTTGAACCACTGGAACTGCTGCTGCCATATTCTTAAGAGCTACTGCTCCCACTGGCCCGGATCAACAATGGAAAACCATATTCATAGGTCACCGATTTCAATGTAACTTTGCGCGTGTGCATGGGGCCTTTTGATTTGGTATAGAGCCAGAGCCCTCGGAGGGGTTGATTCAGCACTGGGCACGGCTTGTCTCCGTCTTCTTACAGCTCAGTTGAGGTGAAATTATTACTCCAACTGAAAATATCATCTGCTACATGCTAATGAATGCAGCCGTTCTCACTGGCCACGCATGGGCGCTCATGCAGGTGACAATTGTTTTAGGTTTTTTACTTTACCGTTTTCAAGTTTTTCCTTCCAGGAACAGGGAGGCAGAGATAGGCAAGTGCAACCAGATCAATTACACAACCAGGTCAGTCACAATGTCACAATTTCTCTTAGAGCAACTAAGAAGTCACCATAAGCAAGTGTGTGCAATTGGTTATTATTGCCCATTTTACAGTTTTCAGAAAGAAAGAAAGAAAGAAAGAAAGAAAGAAAGAAAGAAAGAAAGAAAAAAAGACAGACAGACAGACACAAAGGAGAAAAAAAACACACCTCAAGGCTGCAAGAGATCATAAGTGTTTTTTCCTGACTGGGCCCACCTGACATATCAAAGCAAGAGGCATCAAGCACCAATCACCTTGTCAAAGCTGTAATCTCCCCTCCTCCTCCTCCTCCTCCTCCTCCTCCTCCTCCTCCTCCTCCTCCTCCTCCTCCTCCTCCTCCTCCCTGCCTGCAGCCAGCCAGCGGTAGCAGCAGCAGCAGCACATATTACAGACAGTGGGGTGTTGGTGACACATATGGCCAATTATAGGTGGAAGTGGAGAAGATGATGTGAGCTGAAAGCTTGTTCACACGTGGCGGGTGTCCAGACGGCCAGGGGGCTGCGGCAGCACAACATCACTGTGGGACAGAGAAACCCATCAATAGCCTGTCCTCTCCTCTCCTCCATTGTCCTCTCCACTCCTCTCCTCTCCTCTCCTCTCCTCCCCTCTCTTCTCCACACCTCTCCTCCCTTGTCCTCTCCACTCCTCTCCTCTCCTCTCCTCTCCCCTCCTCCCCTCCCCCTCCCCTCCCCTCCCCTCCCCTCCCCTCTCCACACCTCTCCTTTCCTGCCATCTCATCATCTCCTCTACTCTCCTTTCCACTCCACTCATTACCTCTCCTCTCCTCCCCACTCCTCCTCTCTCCGTTTGTCTCCCTTTAACTCCTTTCCTATACCCGCTCCGCTAATCTCCTCTTCGCTCCTCTCCCCTCCTCCACGTTCATCCTCAGCGCTGAGGCAAATCAAAGAGTACTTTTTACCCGATCAATAACGCCCCTTAACTTCCCTTTATTACTCTGCTGCCAGTGCAAGGGCCAGGGGGGGGGGGGGGGGGGTAGAGACTAGAGAGAGAGGTAATATTCACTTCATAAATCATGCAGTAAAATATGTCATGGGGGTAATTGTGGTTTTCTAACACCCTTTAAAGGGAGGCAGATTTTATTAGTGGGTTAACGCCACTAGCCGACCCTCATTTCTTCTCATTATGGGGCTTCATGGAGGCATCATCAAAACTTAAAACGTTACATCGCATCTCAGCGGACGCCGGCTGGCCTCGTTTCACAAATACGTGTGCCTCTGCCGAACACGGAATGCATCAATACGGCGAGTGACGCTGCACACACAAGCAATAGCAATAGTCTATTTACTAGTAAATATAGGACAGTACACAGTACTATTCTTGGCAATCCCATTTACAATGTTTTGTTTTCTTTTTTTCTTCTATTGTTGATTCGTTTTCTTTTATTTCTTCCATCATTGCTTGTTTCCAGGAGATATAAATTGCCAATCCGAGCTTTAATAAATAGCATGAATAAGTGGAACGATTGCCCCATTAAGGTGCAATATAGGATCAATTTTCTCGACGTCTTTCTCCCGTCTCTGGTTCTGGTCGTCGTCGTCCCCACTCCCACCAATGAATTTCAATCGTCCAATAATTTCCCACCACATCCGAGACGCCCAGCGTTTTTGTCACATCTTCTGGTGATTAAACGGATCGATTTCTTTTCTCTGTGGGTGATTAATCCCACCAGGTTGGAGAGATTACACAGAGCCTTATTAACGGATTCACACAGATTCCATTCATACGGCCCTAATGAGATTGGATTACGGAGCAGAATCTTATATATGGGTGAGACGAGAGAGGAAACTCATGTTTTGTGATATCGAGGAAGACATTCGGAGAGAGTTTCGGTTTTGTTTCACTTATTTGCACAGTAATAGAACATTACAGTAAAGCCGAGTGGTTAAACAGATATAAATGATTATGAAATACGCAGTATAGGATGAGAAATAATGGAGGGTTTTTTTTCTTCTTTTTTCTCCTTCAGAATCAAAATACCATTTGGAACGACGCAAACGATTTCTGGATGGAGCCGGAATGTTGGAGTGAGCGAGCAGAGCAGAGATTTGGGTATTGGGAGGAATTTGGTTCTTGTGTTTGTGCACTCCCTGAAACCCCCACCCATAAGTAACTAGAGGTACATCTACTTAAGAACTTGCTTTGAATACATTGTGCGTTTGCCACAGAGACACGGGAAGTGGGACAACTCCTTATGCAAACTGACCTTTATGCCCTCTTCCTAAAGGGAAAATGGTACATAGTGCATTCATTTTGTAGCTTTTTTTAGCCAAAGTGCATCACGGGTAAGCCGAGATCCGAACATACCCGAGATCCGAAGATACCCGAGATCCGAACATATCCGGGGTCCACACCGACCCGGACCAGGTCTGGTTCCAGTTACAAGAAGTGACTTCCGGGTATTTTCGGTGCTCGGGTACCAACAGGGGGCGCTGTTGCACCACTCACTTCAGACATGTCTGATTTTGTTCTTGCTTACTGTTAAGGTGCGTTCAGACTTGGATGGTTAGAGCGGCGCGATAACATACAAAGTCAATGCAAAGACGAGATTTGCGCGAACGGGACCGGCGCGACCTGGCGCGGTACAAACGGGACGAACCGAGGGGAATATACATATTCAAGTCTGAACGCACCTTAAGCCTTCGCTCTGGATTAAGAGCGTCTGCCAAATGTCGAAATTGTAAATTGTATGGGATTGTACATTCACACGTTAATGACAATGCAGCAGCGCTGCTGCAGCACCAACAGCGGCGCTACGTTTAGGTAAGAAATAAGTCTTATTTAATAATAATATACAACTCTTAATAACGTCGGCATTCGGCCATTTCGGGTCCTTGGGCTTTGTATGGGTGCGGTCCTCATATTTATTATAATAGCCTGGTCCGTTCGGCTCCGGTTCCGACATCTCTCTGTGCTTTTCGGTTCGGAGCTATAATTCTAATAATAGCAGCGGGTCGATTATTTTGCGGGTCTTTTTGGGTTCGGGTTGGTCAAATTGGACCCGTGAAGACCTCTATAATGCAAGGCACCAACCTGCTCATCGGGAGCTTGCTCAAGGACACTTCGACACAAACTCTGGGATCGAAGTGGGAACCTCACGGTTCGGTTCGCCATCCGGCGAACATTTGTTTTTGTTGTGGCTGAGATGAAAAGGACTTTTTATGAGATATAATAACATCTCACCTCAAAACAAACAATAAGGGGGCAAAAAAAGGATGACAACAATCAAATAGACACTGAGATGGATCCCAGGTTCTAAATAAAAGTGCATACATGTCATCATTACTGCTGTGGCTGTAGAGCTGCATGTAAAAATGGCCTCTCTCTCTCTCTCTCTCAACTGGAAATAGAACGGATGGAGCCAGAACTTTCTCCACATGACTTTGGGGATCCGTGTGTCACCAGTGGTGGAAAAACAAAGTACTCACATTCTTTACTTAAAGTTGAGTGGTGGGAAAAGTACTCAAATGTTTTACTTTACTAGTAAAAGTATCAATAGATGCAATGTGGAAGTACGCAATGTAGTCCGGAATTCTAACTAAATTTAATTGAGTACAAAGTACAAAAGTATTGGCTTCAAAATGTACTTAAAGTACCAAAAGCTAAATTACTCATTTTGCAGAATAACAGTGTATAACAGTCATTTGAAAATAGCCGATCTACAAGCTCACAATGCGTCGCATTGTGACACATTGTGAGCTTGTAGATTGGCTATTTTCAAAAGGCCGAAATGTACAGGGCTGAAGTGGTCCATGTATGTGTTGTAATAATAATCAAAATCTACAAAGTAACTAGTAGCAACTAAGGTTTTCAAATAATTGTATTGGAGTAAATGCCTCTTAAATGTAGTGGAGTAGAAGTAAAAGTACTGAACAGTAAAGCAGAAATACCTCCTCCTCCACATAGAAGCAGCTCTGTCAGATCTCAGCAGGACACGGCATGGAGTCCACAGAAGACCACCGTCGTCCAGGAACGCTGCGGGAACGGGAAGGAAGGGGCAGGGGATTCAGTAAGGGACAGGAGGACACGAGGGTGGACAGGGACAGGAGGACAGGAGGGTGGACAGGGACAGGAGGACACGAGGGTGGACAGGGACAGGAGGACAGGAGGGTGGACAGGGACAGGAGGACACGAGGGTGGACAGGGACAGGAGGACACGAGGGTGGACAGGGACAGGAGGACAGGAGGGTGGACAGGGACAGGAGGACACGAGGGTGGACAGGGACAGGAGGACAGGAGGGTGGACAGGGACAGGAGGACAGGAGGGTGGACAGGGACAGGAGGACACGAGGGTGGACAGGGACAGGAGGACACGAGGGTGGACAGGGACAGGAGGACAGGAGGGTGGACAGGGACAGGAGGACAGGAGGGTGGACAGGGACAGGAGGACACGAGGGTGGACAGAGACAGGAGGACACGAGGGTGGACAGGGACAGGAGGACACGAGGGAGGACAGGGACAGGAGGACATGAGGGTGGACAGGGACAGGAGGACACGAGGGTGGACAGGGACAGGAGGACACAAGGGTGGACAGGGACAGGAGGACACGAGGGTGGACAGGGACAGGAGGACACGAGGGTGGACAGAGACAGGAGGACACGAGGGTGGACAGAGACAGGAGGACACGAGGGTGGACAGGGACAGGAGGACATGAGGGTGGACAGGGACAGGAGGACACGAGGGTGGACAGAGACAGGAGGACAGGAGGGTGGACAGGGACAGGAGGACATGAGGGTGGACAGGGACAGGAGGACACGAGGGTGGACAGAGACAGGAGGACACGAGGGTGGATAGAGACAGGGACAGGGAGGAGGAGGAGTGACTGTGAGGGAGGGCGAGATGCAGGAGGAAGAGGAAAGAAGGAAGTGTGCAGTTCAGTTTTAAAACACACGTATGACCCACGCCCAGGGGGATCAGGGGCCCCAATCACAGCCGGAGGTCATCCGTATTATGGGGAAGGCAATGGGGAGGCAGAGGCAGGCGAAGCGGGTTACTCCAGGTCACTGCACAGACCACAGCCCCATTACATCTGGACTGGAATCGCACGTACATGCTTGCCTACAGAGTGTAACAGATTATGGAGCGGAAAAACACACACACACACCCCCCCCCCCCCCCCCCCCTTAATCGTCCCATGGTCACTCAATGCATCCGTGACACGGGTGTCTTTGTGTGCACGTGGGCATGCTGTACAAGTGTACATGCATGTACCGGTATGAGGTGTGTGTAGGCGTGTGTGTGTGTCTGTGTGCCTGTGTGCGTGTGTGTGTGTGTGTGTGTGTGTGTGTGTGTGTGTGTGTGTCTGTGTGCGTGTGTGTGTGTGTGTGTGTGTGTGCGCGTGTGAAACAGAGAGGGAGAACAGAGGGAAAGGATAGTGAGGATCTCACAGCACTTTAATTAGTGCTTACAGCATTGGTTAAACCATCCACCCTTCATTCACCATGTCAGTCGCCATTGATGGCTTCATTGACTGGTTAATGTATGAATTCACACCTCCGTGCAGTTTGTCAGGTTGTCAGGTTGCCAATTAAAACGGCCGGCAATTATCAGTCAAAATGAGATCCATATTCTAAACGCATTGCAGCAGTAAATGGTTTCTTACTGTGTTGTAAATTATGTTTACTAATAAGTTATTGTAGCCGCTACGCGTTGTGAGCGTATAGATCGGCTTATTTTTCAGCATAAAACCAAGTGTAAAATCAGGCATTACGACGTAATCAAGTCCTGCCAAAAACAAAAATGTAGATATTTAGTCGACTATACCTAGACTAAACACTAAAACATTTCAGATAATTATACTATATTCAAAAGACTATCACTAAACTAAATCAAAATGTGCTGTCAAAATCAACACTGATCTAATATTCCTGTTAGTTACAGCACTGATTGAGTGGCAGCGGTTTGTGTGCAGGCTTTAATTGGACATGGGTATAGTTAGCCTGCATTCAGAGATAAGGAGTGACAGGTCATAAGATGGCAATGAAGATAAAAGCACGTCCCTGGGGTGTCACGTTAGGATGCTAGCGGCTCAGGAGGAAGACTGGAACTGGAAGCCAGATGGCTCCATGTTTGATCCCTGGGCTCCTCCTTTCAAAACACAGTGGTGGAAAAAGTCATTTTCTTTGGCCATGTGCTTGAAAAGCAACATTTGCTACTACCTCGAGTAGCGACCGTACTAGTGGACACTTTTTTCATGATTGGCTGCCTCTAAACCAATGGGAGACTTGCCCATAAAACCCATAGTCTGAACGGCATATAATCCATACTCTGAACACTGAAGCTGTGAGCTGAGGCAGAGGCTGCACACACACTGACTATACTGTAGATGTGTGTGTGAGCTGAGGCAGAGGCTGCACACACACTGACTATACTGTACAGAGGCTGCACACACACTGACTATACTGTACAGAGGCTGCGCACACACTGACTATACTGTACAGAGGCTGCGCACACACTGACTATACTGTAGATGTTCATAAACAAGAGAGCTTTCTGCACCTGGCAGTTATGGCCGAGTCATTCTTGTTTTTCCTTAGGGTAAAAATACTGCAATGTAGAAATACTCTAGTCTGGAATTCAAAGTGTACTAGAGGAGTAAAAGTACAAAAGTATTGGCATCCGAGTTTTCAAATGTATACAAATCTTTTGAAAATAGCAGACCCACAAGCTCACAATGTGTCGCATCGCGGCAAAACTGTGAACTTGTAGATCGGCTATTTTCAAATGACTGAAATGTATATAGGGCTAAAGTGGTTAATGTATGTTTTGTAATAATAATCAAAATCTACAAAGTAACTAAAGTATTCAAATAAATGTGGAGTTAAAGTACAATATTTGTATATATATATATATATATATGTAGTGGAGTAGTAAAGTAAATGTTTTGGAAATTGGAAATAATCAAACCCTAAACCAAGTATACAAATATCTCAAAATTGTACTTAAGTAAATGTACTTCTTTACTTTCCACCACTGCGTGGTTGCCTCAGCTGTTGGCATGGTTATGCACATGATATAATCTATATAATACAATATTGCACACACTGCAATGCACTTTAGATAATATGGAAATGCAGACCCTCAGGTCAAAGCATAATGGACCTCCCTGGCAGATTACCATGCCGTACTCGTAACCAAGAAGCCCCATCCTTTTTACTGAGACTGCCACTGTATACACACTCATACGAGAGCGCACGCACGCACGCAACCACGCACCCACACGCACACTTTGGGTATCAGCTATATTCACTATTTGACGCTATAGCAGTTGGTTTTGATCAAGACGTAAATACAAGCTACAGGTTGTCAATACTTGTAGTTTTTGTTATCATGTATTGTAAAATCTATCATCGATAGTTTTACATTGGCAATTAAGAACCGTAGCTTAATTTCATCACCCGATTTGATTGGCCACGCTTGATTCCTGCCGAATCAAGTGTGAAAAATGAAGCCAGAACAGAAAACTGTAAACCCGAGACCACACTGTAGTTAGTCTCGCGTAGTAGCGAGACCACAATCTTCTACACTTACACCTCCCGAAATCCGAGCAAGGAAGCTGGCATTTCCGTTCACAAAAATATATTTTAAAATATCTTTACATGTATTTAAAAATTTCCATTTCTGCTAAGCACCTAAGCTATATATGCTTAGGTGATTGTGATTTATATTAGGATAGATTTGCACAACGGTGAAGACGAAACGAAGTGGGGAGGAGGCTTCACTTATGCTATATCTCTTGCTCATGATCAGAGCTTCCGTGCTCCAGACTGTATGATCAGAGCTTCCGTGCTCCAGACTGTATGATCAGAGCTTCCGTGCTCCAGACTGTATGATGGAAGCATTTGAAAATCGCAAGAGGCAACAGTCTGGGTGCAAAAGTCAGACAGTTTTGAAAGTAAATGAAGTTTTGATTTTCCATGCTTGATCAATGACAAGGCTATTATGCCTGCAAATGAAAGCTACAAACAAGTTAAGGATTAATTAACACCCCGAACCCCCGGGGTTATTTAACCCCTTAAATCATAGCGCCCAGTGATTTATAGCAGCGGAGGACATTTAGCGACGGACCGGATGTGGCTGAAGTAGCTAGATGTAGCCAAAACACTCTCCAGGCGATCGGCAACAACGGAAGGTATGATAAATTCTGACGCGACTAGCGACGGGACTGCGGTGGGCCGTCTAACACATAATCTTTTCTTTGAATTGAAGGGAATTATTTAGATCAAGAGTTATTAACGTTTTAACCTTTTCGATCTCGTCGGCTAAAATGGGGGGGAACATTTTCGATAACGTCCAGAAAATAACATAGAGTGTTGCGCAACAGACGCTCCCAGCCTGTGGAGCGATGCGATCTGTTTTGATATCAATAATATCGCTGGGCGTTACTAATTGAAAGGGCGGAGAACTTCGTCCTGTGCGCTCAGGGTGTTAACTTAGGGTAGCTAAAAGGAAACAGCACCGAGAGGTTTGCGGTATAAGATTACACATTCAATATTATTAATTGTGAAGTCATTATTTCGTCAATTCTCCCTGATGTTATCTGAGTTCATGTTGAATAATGTAAATTTGAGCGTTGAATTTGCATCACAAATGTTGAGAACAGCTGCAGGTAAAAAGAAAGAAGAAGAAGAAGAAAAAAAAGCATTTTTGAACGCCAATCGTTAGCAAAGTGTCTGTCTTATAGTTTAGCCCGCAGTGTCTAAAACTCCAACTTTGCAGAATAATAGCTTTATGAGATTCACAGGGAAGCTCGCGTGTGAGCTGTGCTCGAGTATTAACCTTGGGTTGATTTCTGGATTCAGGTTCAAGGTTGGCGTGGTGTGGTGTATGTCACACTGTGATGTCAGAAGTTGGAGCTCAGGGGGGCTAATTATGGACCAACACTGAGGGATCTGTGCCTCGGGTGAAAACTGCATGCATGGACTGGGAGTATGTGCTGACTCTGATGTGCATGTCCATCTATGTGTGTGTGTGTGTGTGTGTGTGTGTGTGTGTGTGTGTGTGTGTGTGTGTGTGTGTGTGTGTGTGTGTGTGTGTGTGTGTGTGTGTGTGTGCGTGCGTGAGTACTGTGAGTCCAAACACCCAGGAGTACGTCGTGTATAGCCTATATTTTTCGCAGTGCAGAAATGTCTCAAGGTACAGAGAGGCAGGAGTTTTCCCCTCAGTGCAGAAGCCATTAGTCAGAATGGAGGTGATTTATGGGTTGTCTCCTCGCAGAATTTAAATGAACTGCTGTGTGCTGCTGTATGGGCAGAGGGAGGGGCCACCACTGATTTTGGTAGCTACCCTTTGCACCCCGGCTTTCTGTCTCCCTCTCCCTCTCCCTCTCCCTCCCTCCCTCTCCCTCTCCCTCTCCCTCTCCCTCTCCCTCTCTCTCTCTCTCTCTCTCTCTCTCTCTCTCTCTCTCTCTCTCTCTCTCTCTCTCTCTCTCTCTCTCTCTCTCTCTCTCTCTCTCTCTCTCTCTCTCTACGCCCCATCATCACCACCACCTCTTGGGATAAATTAGAATCGCTTTTTGGATCCAGGTGTGCCGTCAGGCTGGTGGTCAGTTCACTCAGCAGACTTCACTAGCCAAAAAAAAAAAAGCGCAGCTGGAATATAAACAGAAAGCACCAACAAGGGAGGGGGTAGCTGCGCCAGGTAAAGCGGGTCAACAGAGTGCGCTGTTGTTGTGGCACACAAGGCCAGGCATGCACTGTAAATTGAATGCACAATTATTGTCCAAAAGGTTTCTACAAAATGTCTTCTATATCTTGACAGTTTTATGAAAAACTTGTGTTTCTGTGTCAGCGGTTCTCAAACTAATGTCAAGGACGGCAAAATGATACCGTAATTGGCCGCCGACCCCCATCTGAAAATGTTGTTCCAGGGATCCGCCAGAAGCAAAGATATGAGTTAAAAACGTTTGCTGTGAAAGAATAGATATTCAAAGATGTGTGCCACGTACAATTTTCACGATTTTACAAAAATAGCAGATCTACAAGCTCGTAGCGCGGCACCGAGTGCCGCGCTACGAGCTTGTAGATCTGCTATTTTTGTAAAATTTGTAGATTGTAGATCTGCTAAAAGATCTGCTTAAAAGACACCGATGCGTCCTCAGGTCTAAATGGGTTACGGTCCTTTCAGATGGGCAGAGTGTGACGCAGACGATGTCACCTGTATTGTCTGGACAGGTCTGCTCCAGATCTGCTCATGAGGGGCGTGAGAACGCAAAAATCACACCTGTGTGAAGTGAGCGGTGCAACTGTTAAAGTTACTGTACTGTACTGTGCTCTGTACTGTGCTCTGTACTGTACTTTGAGAAATGACAGACTTACCGGGTGGGGGTCCCCAGGGGGGGGGGGGGGGGGTCCCCAGAACATCCAGACCCCCAGGAACGCGGCCCGGTCCTGCATGCAAGCCTTCCCGAAACGGTGGAGAAATGACAGTGTAGGGGTCCCCGGGAAAACATCCAGACCCCCAGGAATACGCCCAGGGGGCCGGCCCTATACCATGCTCGGACACAGGGACACATATAGGGACACACATACATACATACGGACACACATAGCTGCGTGATGGAGCGGAGGCACCCGCTCAATAAATATGCAGGCCTCTCACTGAAAATGAATTACTAGGCACGTCCCATCTGAAAGGACCGATAGCTTTGAGGAGTTGCACAACTGTCAAAGTTAACTAAGTAGGCTACATTTACTTAAGTACTGTATTTAAGTACAATTTTGAGGTATTTTCACTTACTACTTTACTCGAGTATATCCAATTTCCAGTACTTTTACTCCCACTCCACTCGGAGGGGGGGGGGGGGGGGGGGGGTATGGCTCGGGATCCCCATATATGGGCATAAAAAGGGACAAAACGTGCGGTCCAAACCTCTACTACAGGGGTTCCCAAACTGTGGTGTGTGCACCCCTTGGGGTGCGCGAACGCCCTCGAGCGGGTGCGTGACATGAAAAAGGTAATGCCGGTTTTATGGTGTTATTTAACACAAACGGCAAAATCCGGTAAAACACTGTTGTAAGGAGATGTATAGGGCAGCTGCGGGAGTATTATATACAGCAGCTGCATGCCCCTCAGTGCAGTGACCTTCTGTGGTTATTTGCCATAATCATATTAAAAAATGTATCATTTTCGGCCAAATGGGGAACCGCTGCTCACCACACACACACACACACACACACACACACACACACACACACACACACACACACACACACACACACACACACACACACACACACACACACACACACACACACACACACACACACACACACACATGCACGCACAGTATTACATATTATAATTGTAGCTAATTCTAGCTCTTAGAAGGCAGAGCGGCACTAATCACAGGTCTCTCATTACATGAAGGACTCTCTCTCTCTCTCTGCGCCCAGATCCATATTAAACCATTAATCCATTTAGACCTGAGTTAAAAACATTCACTTTGAAAGAATATATACGGTATTCAAAGATTTGCGCCACATTTTCACGATTATTCAAAAATAGCAGACCTACAATCTCGTAGAGCGCCACTCGGTGGCGCGCTATGAGCTTGTAGATCTGCTATTTTTCAATAGCTCCTGTCAAGGACCCCCAAAATAATCTGTATGTGGCCGTGGACCCACATCTGAAAATATTTTGTTTCCAGGGACCACCCAGAAGCAAATATTTGAGTTATTAACACTTTTGCTGTAAAATAATATATATTCAAAGATTTGCACACATTTTCACGATTAAAAACAATAGCAGATCTACATTATGGGATGGAGATCTGTTATTTTTCAACAGCTAAAGTTTAAAATAATGATTAAAGGAAGTGGTTATAAAAGCTAATGAGACACTGAAGCGTTACCAGTCTTAATATGTTAATGATACTCAAACGAATGATGTGTTATACTGTACAGTGTACTGCACGTATACGCTCTCCCTGATAGCTAGACCGTACGATATATATATATATATATATAATTGAACGCGGTGGTACGTACGTCGTGGATTCAGTGGAATGTGTGCCTTGCGGGAGCGAAAACGTTGCAACTGGAACTTCCATCAGAATTCTCTTCACATTACTCATGATTAATCTGGATGACTTCATACACACATAAATACTAATGGAGACAAAGCACGCGGAGGGTCCCTGCTATACCAAACATGTGGTGGGCAGCATCCCCCATGGGTAGCAGGCAGACAGGCAGCGCGAGAGGACAGAAGTGTGTGTGTCTGTCTGTGTGTGTGTGTGTGTGTGTGTGTGTGTGTGTGTGTGCGTGGGTGGTGGTGACGAGGGGGGGTGGCTGGGTTGAGGATGACTCCATATGACACTACACTGTGCGCGGCCTGCTTCGCTGCCCACCAGAGACCAGGCAGAGTTCTTTATATAAAAGCGTTCATCGCACACAGCAATGAGTATGAATTCATCTACATTTTAGCTTCCTCCTCGCAGTCCAAGGAGGCATACACAGGGATAGTGGTCTGTCTGTCTCTCTGTATGTCTGTCTGTCTGTCTGTCTGCCTGACAGACAGACAGACAGACAGGTATAGGATAGTCAATAGATTAGATGCAATTGTCCCAGCCGCCGTGGTTAATATTTATATTGGTTTGGTCTATAAGATAACGACTTCTTGGCTCTTTTAACTTCACAGTATAGTAATATATTGCAAAAGGTCAAGGCTACAAAATACAGGGAAGAGACTGGTAATAATATCACCACATATTTTGCTCCCTGCAGTAGCTGGATGGAGAGCTCTGGAGACGTTGAGACCTCTGCTGTACAAATATGCCGTCTTTCTTAATAACACAATGGAAGAAATGCCGGTCTCGAACAAGAATCCACAGAAATGCCCACTCTATCCATCCATCCATTTGTCTGTCTAACGCTCTTTCCTATGGAAAGACCCTATGGTCCATACGGTATAAATCTATCAACTGTATTACTGTAACTTACCGTACCTACCTATATCTGTCTGTCTTTCTTTCTTTCGGGATATGCAGTATATATACAGCATTTCATATTTCCATACTTTAGAATGAGCTTAGATTTATACATTTTACTTCATACAGTATTTGAAGGACAGAGGCTACATGTTGACGCAAAATGATTCTACTGTAACTGGGGGGAGAGGATGATATACCATCATGGGCCTCAGCCAGCTGCACAAAGGAAGGCTTGGTCAGTAGAACAGACTCTTATCCTGTGTCTCTCTATATGCTTTCCCTTTGACTGCTTTCATACTTTGTTTAAAAAAAACAGTGTCTCTGACAAATTTTACAACCATTGGCAACCTTTAATATCGTATGTAAGCAGTTTAGAATCACTTTCACCTGACTGAAGACATGTTGGTGTGCGGATCTCTGGTGTTGGTGTGCGGATCTCTACCTGGTGCAATAAATATAGCATAATATGTCGAAATCATTACACATGAGAGTCGAGAAATGAGCCAAGTAAGCGCTTTATCTCTTTATATGTATATATATAGTTTTTTATTTTTATTTAATATGACTTTGTTTTATTTTTATTTACCTGTTTGTATTATTGTTAATCTTACCCCCCATTGAAGTTGTTATTAACCATAACCATGTGATCCCTTTCTTTGTCTGTTAGTATCTTATCTATTACCCATTGGTTTTATACCTGTATATACTGTATGTTGTGTGTATTGCTTTGTACTCAAATTATTATTATTATTATTTTTTTATACCTGTGTTTGTATGTTGTTTGTATGTCCCCTGGAAGTGGCACGGTTCTCCATGTTTCCTCCCCACTGGGGCCCGGTCACAGGGAGAGCATCGCCAGGACACTGAACAGTCATGCTGGACACCTGCTGATCTCTTCGATGTGTGGGACTTGTTGGGAGACATATCCCCTGGGACAGAAAAATAAATGGACAAATTCAGCAACATAGAAATACAATTATTAACTCAAATAAAATAAAATAAAACGATTTTTTTATCGTCATAAGATAAAACGTGTTAAGACTAGGGCTGACCCAAAAAAATCGATTAATCGATGTTCAATCGATACGCACGGGAATCGATTTTTAAATTTTGAATCGAATAGTCATTTTAAAAAAAGCGGACGCTTTTGGTCCGCGAGACGGCCCCATTTGGTCAACAACAACAAGGAAGGAAGTCAACACAGCAGCCTGCAGTCATGCCGCCACAAAATAAATCTAAAGTGTGGTTGCATTTTAGAATATGCAAGGAGAACAAAGAACAAGTGGTGTACAGTGTCAACTATGTGACAAGAAATTGGCGTATCAAATACAGGATGGCCCAAGTGGGGCGAAAAATCCGCAGCGAAATTTCACGCATGGGACAGGGGAAAAAGCCCCTGACCTCCTGGGCTCCGAGGGCGCTAATTTGAGCCGCGGTCATCCACACTTTTCTACCCCAAGAAAGAGCCTCGTCGGAAGGGTCTGAGAGCGGCGTAGACCGCGGCGCAAATTAGCGCGCCTGGAGCTCCAGGACTGGTGCTTTTTTTGGTGTTTTCACATCTGAGTTTCAATCGGAAGAGAAGCTAAATCCCTACATTTTCTGGATTATAGGCTATATATTTTTTTTTTTGAGGTAATGCCTGTGTCAGGCAGTTGACTTGTTACGGTGTTACGATGTTTTATTAAGCCCAATTATTTGTGCGTCACTGCTTTCATGAAGGCTGCAACAGTTGTTGCTGCAATGCTTATCGTTTTAAAGGGATTGTGACATTAAAAAAAAGGTTTTGGAATTGTTCTTGTTTTTTTAGGTTTTCTAATCTCAATTGCACCCAAAAAACATGAACTTTTAACATTCAGTAGATTTTCTGTGATCTGGGGTTTTCTGGCTCAAACAGGTGCTCTGATTTGCCGGCAGTAAGTGACATCACTTACTGCAAATCCCATATATGTCAATGGGATTTGCCAGTAGATGTCACTGTTTCACTGTGTTGCCTGTTTTCATTGTAGCTCAAAAGGCCCCAAAAACCCAAAGAAAACTTCAGACCACAGAAAATCTACAGAATGTTCAAAGTTCAGGTTTTTGGGGTGTAATTGAGGTCATAAAACCTAAAAGAAAAAAGAAAAATAAATGAAAATGAATGTCATAAAACCTTTAAATAAATGAGACCAATCCAAGCATGCCTTTCTCTCCGCTATTTAAGGTGCGCGCCTCGCATCGCGCACCTCGCACCGCACCCCCCCCCCCCCCCCCCCCCGTTGGGTTTCGAAGCGTCGACGATCGAAATTTATATCGAAGCGTCGATCATCAAAAACGTAATCGAAGGTCAGCCCTAGTTAAGACGCAGTATATCAATTTGGTACTTTGATGATTTCTAAAATATTGTGTCGCTATACACAAGCGGTGTAGTATGTACCATATAGTATACTGTATGTACTATATGCTTTGTTTGGAGGCCATTGTCCATGTGAAACTTCTACACACACATACCGGCGTAGATACATTCGGTTCAAACTAAACTCAATAAGATGTGTAATACTCCCGGCAACTTCTTTGACCCATGAAACTACAGGTTCAATACAGGTTCACGTATCTGTGAGCAGTTACTGAAGTTAATTGGATGAGTTACAGTACCCACTTCACTTCTATGCTGCTGCTGCACGCACGCACGCATGCACGCGGCACGCAAGCACGCACAGTTGGACACTGCATTTCTGACCGCTATGACATTGAAGCAGCATGTCCGTGTTGAACTGGTTAACAAAAAAGCAGAATAAAACAAAACCGTATCTCCGTTATTGTTATGTGTTTATTGTGTTAGCTTAGTAAATTGTTACCGTGGCTGTAGTTTTTCCCCCATTTTACAATACATTTAGGACTAGAAGGAATGAAATACATCAGTTTGAATTTGCAGAAAAGACACTTGAGTTTTCTCAGAGTAAAGTATTTTAGATATCCTGTGATATACTGTACGTGGAGTATATGTTCGTAGACGATGCCATGAAAATGCCATATGGGGGGAGTTGTTTGGCATTGGTGTCAGCAAACGCCAAACGGATAAACAATTGAGAGCGGAGAGTCACTGATAGGAACTATTTAGCCATATTTGGCCAGGCGAGGGCCAATAAAACCGACATATTTAGCCAGTCAACAGTACAATACAACAGACAACAGCGAGGGGGGGGGGGGGGGGGTTACTTCAGCCAGTCAATCAGTGGGACAGAGCATGTGCAGCAGACTGCACATCAAAGGCAGAGTCACAGCTGTGCAGAGTTGTTAATTAATGTCTGAGACTGAACTCCCGACGCAGGACTGTCCGTGACAATAACCAATCTGACAGTTTGAATTCTATACGCACACATAGAGCAAACAAGTTTTATTATTATGATTATTATTATTAGGCCCATTTTATTATTGTTTCGACTTTCGACTTCTCCTGGTGGGAGTCGACTTGTGTTAATGAAGTCGACTTTGTTGGCCCTTTACAGGGCTTGATTGTAATGCTCTGTGTTTTCCTGGTGGATTACTCCGTTGCGTTTTTATGAACAGAAAGAATGGACAGAAGATTCATTCTATAGCACTCTTTTGGTGGGTCAAGAACAACAAACACTGGCACTCTCTGATCCCCTGAGTGAAACAACAGATCATCGTGTAGGCAGCCAACTTTACAAACAGCCAGTAGAAACAACGTCAAGGGTTCAATGACATACGCTCCAAACAACATTATTCTTGCTTCTAGAACAGCCATGTATAATAGAGATGCCCTATGCAAAAAAAAATATATATATATAAAAAAAATATTACCGTTATGATTTTTTCATAAGACGGGGCGCAGGTGAAGGAGGAAGGCAGAGGGGACAGACGGTACGGGACGTGAAGAGCTTCTTGAAGAGAGAGTTTTCAATTCAGTCTGGAAGATACAGACACAGGATGACTCCTCATATAGTCATATACCCTGGCCTGGGGTGATGAGGTCAGTCCATCCACAGAATGACTCTGCATATAGTCATGGCCAGGGTACCCAGGGTACACCAACCACATGACTTGAAATTCAAATACCAATTCCATTCAAGTCAAAGAAGCTTTGTTGGCATGAGAAAACATACGTTTAGAGTATGTAAAAAGTGTCAAAATAAACAGTTGAAAATGGGGAACGTATATACCGTTGGAGGGGTGTATCAGGTATCTATACAGGGTATGAAGCTTTTTTAAACTAATAGCAGCAATCTTTTGAAGTCATTTTGGGACAAAAAGCTGCATTTTTCTTCAAAATTGTTCCTCAAATTTAAATGTGTGTAAAAGTAACAGCTCTGTTTCCATGTACAGTAGGGCTAGAGGTCTACTCGATACAGGCAGTGGTCCTTAGGGTGGTACGTTCCATTTTAACGGCTAACCTTCTTTCATCGCAACAGTTCACAAATCTTGCTGCTGCGTTCGCACATTGTTGTATTTCTTCCAATAGGTATGGGAGTTTGTCGTTGGTGTTTTGTCAAATAAATGGTCACATCCTGTAGTGTAGGCACACACACATTATCGAGTAAAAGCCGCAATTCCACATTATGTTATCAATGCTTTGTTAGGCTTCAGAACCATGCCGTATATAGGCTCGTAAACATTGTGTTAAGGGCAGTCCATCCGACCACCGAACTTTTCGTCGGAAAGATCAGACTTTAATTTCTTCTCCGAAATAGAGTTCGGAGAGTCACAACATCTGGGAGTGCAGCTTTCAGAACAAAAATTCGGAGGAATGCGTTTCAGAAGTTGCAAGTGACGTCATGTTGTAGTTGTACCGGAGCTTTCAGACGAAAAGTGCGATGGTCGGAGACAGTATGGACTGCCCTTTACCGTGCTGTGGAGTGGATAGCAAAACTTAAACAAGCATTCATTCCTTCCCTGGAGGTCCACTGCTGCCTCAGAGCAGAAGTTTAAGCTAAACAAAACAAAATTTCACTCGACTGAATGTGTTAAATAAAATGTTTTCCTCTCTGAGAAAGCATCCTCTGTGGTAGGAGTGTGTCTTTGTGGAATCAACTTGTAAATATTTTATAACCTGCGTGGCCTTCGGGCTGTGATCATCCCACTCGCCTCGCACACAGCATCCAAAAGTGTGCGCAATAACGGCCGTTTTGACCTACACAGCTTGCCGCCTAATCACGATGATCCTGAGCGAATGAGGAACTATTAGTCTCATGTGACCGGACGATGCAAGCCTGGCTGCAGGGGGACGGAGGTTAATGAGCACCCGGAATGCAACGCTGACTTGTCTCGTCCCACAGTAGTGGTGGGCGAGCTCTCATAGCCAAAGTTAGCATAACAATATGTTATAATGTTATGTGAACATATTGCCGTCGCTCGTTGTATAGCTTACGAGGCATACATGCAGGCTTCACATGGAGCCAGAACCGCTGTGGCGTGGAAGAACAACATGGCCTGAGGATATTCTGTGTTCACGTTGCTTGTTTCCTCGAGAGTCGTGTCCTTCACCGTTTCTGCTTTCACCTGGATGTGCCGTGGACGTGTCTGTGTGTCAGCAGAAACTCAACGGAGCGCAGAAGGCTTAGAGCAAATACATATTCAGTTTCCCGGACATATAGCATGTGAAAACAACCCCACATTAAACACTGTTCGCATGCAGCCAGAGGCACCTCTCTCTCCAGAACATGCCGAACACATCCCCGTCCCCGATTCCCCTTGCGGGCCTCATCCTCTACCCTCTTCCTCCGCATCTTCCATTTTTTTGACTTCCTCTCCGTTTCTGCAACAACCCCGCTAAAGCACCTCAGCGGGCGCCAAGGGGACCACAGCGCAGTGGCTTGATCCTGGACACTTATGAAAGGCCCTCTTTGATAAGCCACGGCCAAGAGCAACACAAGCAATCACAGTCTCGACTGGAGATGAGGCATCCACTGTGTTTGCTTGTATGTCTGTTTTGATGTTTTGTTCCCTCTGACCTGTTCAACTTTTCCCTTGAAGAAATCAAATCCTCAAAAGTACATTTTCTTTTTTTAAAACCATTCGTTGTTCACATTTCCCCTTGTGGCGCTTTTATATTCTTGGAAACACTTCTGTCTCTCTCTCTCTCTCTCTCTCTGTTTGCGTGCGTGCGTGCGTGCGTGCGTTTCCCTGCCCTCTCTCCTTGTAACCACAGGGAACAGTGATTGATTGTTTTGGAGTTGTGAAGATGACGTGTTGTGGTCATTGTTATACACCTGTCCTCAGTCTGCACTGCGTTCCTTGTTCTTACTTCACCCTCCCCCTCCCAGCCAGACAGCCCCCCACCTCCCCCAGCCCCAACCTATATAATTATATGCCCTTCACCGCGTCATCCCAATTTAAGTAGTTCCAATCCAATTCAAAATAATGTCGCCTGAAATGCTTTACGGTCACAAGCTTTCATGAAGCTTCTCAGTTGGTATAGAGCTCACTATTATATAATTCCATACACAATACATTGTTATAGTGTTGTAATGCATATAATATTATTTTGTATAATAACATTTTGTGTATAATGAAACTGATATATATATATATATATATATATATATTAAATAATCTTTCTAATTTGAAAACAATGACTTTCCACGGTGGCCTGTGCCTTGACTTGGACTATACTTTCAGCACCCCCACCTCGGGACAGCTCCGTGTCCAACTCACAAGGTAGGGCACATGACTAAACCTGGCTGTTGGCTTGAAAAGAAGCCCATCTTTGCCCCGGCGTTGAACAGCGCAGTCGGCCATGGTTAAGCTCTATGCCAGTGATGTGCACGCACCTCACAGGAGCCAGCCCGGAGTTTCATACACCGTTGCCAACAAACAAAACAATGAAAACATCCCCTTGCACACACTCTACAAGTCTGGCTTTGAATGGATTAACTTTGACAAGGACTGAGAGGAACAAAAATACACAAGACAATAAAACAGGAAGTGAAAAGAATCAGTGGAATTGGAAGCGATGTGTCCCACAAGGCATAATGCCTGATTTATATACTTGGTTGGGCATCGCGTCGCAACACTGAAGACAGCAGATCTACAAACTCACGTGTTGTATAGCACGACAAATTGTAATTGTAAGACATCTGATTTCTTGTTTCTGTCCTACTTTTCTTTTCTTGTTCTTTACGTTTCTTTGCCCACCTTTACTGTAGCTAATAAGTACACAGTGATAAATTAATACTCAATTATGACAGCAGTATGTTATACTACATAGTATACTGTATATACAATAAGGTTAATAATAAATACATCGCTGAAAGAGCACAATATGTCAATTTAAGCATTTAGCAGACACTCTTAATCCAGAGCGATTTACAGTACAACAACACATGGTAATACATCAAATAAATATAAATACAGTCATCAAGGATCATAAGCAAGAACCTAGCATCCATCTAACAGTAGAATATCTCGACAATGAAACTATGAGTCTACTCTATAGAGAGCTATGTCTACATAAAATGCTATCTAAATTACATACGTTTAGCTTTGCATACGCCTGTAAGGTCATCAAGGCTAGTACAAGTGTTACGGGCTAAGATTTAGTAAAAGATTAGGATCATAACAATATCATTCCTTGTATAGAGATTAATTTGCATACATGTAAAGTACTCTTTGTTGAGCTAAGTGAATTACAGTATGTTAATTGAATTACAGAGGGCACAAGGTCAAGCCCCTTCCAAGTGTTTGCTTCAAAACCCTGGGGAGCTCTCAACAAACCGCTGTTGAGTGTTACTGACGGCAATTATAATTGAATTGTTGTTGCTTAAAAGATTAATTTGGTTCCTAACTATCAATAATGTAGCTGGGGACCAGGGCCGCGCACAGAGCACTGAGGGGGCAGGGGCTCAAATCCCAGAAAAGCGCACACCCATTTTTGGGGGTGGTCTTTTTGTGGGGTCCGACCCTTGTGCCATTTCATGTCATTGGACAGTATGTTCTCAGTCTGAAACTAAAACTGACTGATGGCAGCCAACACATTAAAAGTATAATTAATTATGATAGTGGAATTATCATTACTTGTCAAATGTTCGTCTTGAAGGGCCAATGGCCCTTATTAGCCCCCCACATAAGCTCTTATATATTGGCCCCCCACACAAGCCCTTATTGGCCCCCCACATAAGCCCTTATTGGCCCCCACACAAGCCCTTATTTTCCCCCGCATAAGCCCTTGTTAGCCCCCCACATAAGCCCTTATTGCACCCCCCCCCCCCCCCCACACAAGCCCTTATTGCCCCCCCCACATAAACCCTTATTGCCCCCCCACATAAACCCTTGTTGGCCCCCCACATAAGCCCTTATTGCCCCCCCCCCCCCCACACAAGCCCTTATTGCCCCCCCCACATAAACCCTTATTGCCCCCCCACATAAACCCTTGTTGGCCCCCCACATAAGCCCTTATTGCCCCCCCCCCACACAAGCCCTTATTGCCCCCCTCACATAAACCCTTATTGCCCCCCCCCCCCCACATAAACCCTTATTGGCCCCCCACATAAGCTCTTACTGGCCCCCCACACAAGTCCTTATAGGCCTCCACACATTGCCCCCCCACATGCCGTATTTTTTAGGGAAAGGGCACTTTGAGACAAAGGCCCCCATAGCCCCCTCCCCCCTCGGGGGTCCTCTGCACGTGCCTGCTGAGGACCCCTGAGACTCCTACAGGGCCACTATTGCAAACATCTGGTTCTGTGAAAGTGCAGGGTTGCACAACTTGTGTGGTTTAGTACCGTAAATTGTGGCATTTATCGAGTATAGTAGGTTTAGCAATCTAGTGGCCAAAGTAGGTAATTGTGTTTTCCGGCCAATCAAACATTGACATTCAACCCACACTCCAACCAATCACACAAGATAAACCAGTTCCATTGATACACACCACAACTGACACTATGCTGTTAACTCCCCCGCCATATTCTAACTCTTCCTACCTGTCCAGATCTCCGATGCTTGCCTTCAGTCTCATCTTTTCAACCCCTCATCTCTATTTCTATATTTGTCCTCTCTGGTGTGCATTGATCTCGGCTTCAGAGATTTAGAGATTTGGGGCACAGCTATCTGACTGGCAGCTACAGCAAGCAGGTGCAGAGGACAAACAATGCTCCCCTAAATAAACCCCAAAAGCAATTTAGGGCTTGTGTGCTCGGTTGCATAGGCAAACTCTGACATTATCACGAGGCATAAAACAACAAAAAAAAGGAAGGAAAATATGCATTGTGGGCACACACCTGGTATGCAAGTTATCCGGGTTTCACAAACTCCACTCGGAGACGAATTAGAAAGCCGACTGGCAAGCCCATAACTCTGTGATGGAAGTCTAATGATGATGAAGAGACAGGAAAGCAGCAGAATAATTGGCGCCACGTCAAGTCTAGTGGTGACAAATAGTCAGCCATCCTGCTCCATTGATCCATCTCCATATACAGTGAGAGCTCCGTCCAGCTCCAGTGCAAACAATATCTAAGCTTTCCGTCTGGATTAGACAAGATCGTATCATATCGAGATCCCTCCCGCTTCTTTTCAGAAAATGGTACAGACGGCTTTAACGATAGCCCACGGCAGCGTTGTCCTCAGAGTTATTATCGGCCTCTCGTTATAGCGTAGCAAAGTTGGATTTCACGCCCCCGTAGCAAAGTTGGATTTCACGCCCCCGGGACATGAATGCACTTCAATTTAGTTTATTTTTTTACGGTATGGTACTAAAAGGGTGAGCCGCCTAGAACAGCATTTTGTCTGCATGTCCCCTGTATGTATGTATGTATGTATGTATTTAAAAGGGGGGCTTTATTTGTAAAATCCCAGCCTACAATACCTTCATATATTTAAAAGATAATTCCAAAGTAAGGTTACCAGTGAAGGGCAACATGCCTATTCACTGGGGACTATGCAAGGCAGAGGCGTCCACCCCTCTGAGTCTAAGTTAGACTAGACCGCATACCTAAACCATGGTCCGAAACCATCCTCTAAAACACAATGGTAAAATGGATATAAAAATGGACATTATGTATGTATGTATGTATGTATGTATGTATGTATGTATGTATGTATGTATGTATGTATGTATGTATGTATATATATGTATCTCTCCCACCAAACATGTTGCCCACAAATATGAAGGTTTTGCCCCAATACGGACATGACTGACATTAATATGACATCTGTGTTGCTCCAGACCAGACCAGGTTTCGGCTGATGCTTCTGTACCATTTACGATATTTCGTTTCATTTTATTTTATTTTAGTGTTTGTGTAGGCGTGTTTGCATTTTTGGAACAAATATCAAAACAAAAGTCAATTGGATATTTGAATGGGAGCATTGTTTTATAAATGGTGCATTTTAAAATGGTAAATGGTGCATTTATATAGCGCTTTTACATAGCTGGTTATCATTCACCCATTACATTCACCCATTCACACACGCGTTCATACACCGATGGCGGAGGAAACCATGCAAGGCACTGACCTGCACATCAGGAGCAATATGACCCTCGGGCGTGGCTTTGATATCAGGACTCCGATGTCCTATCTGCTGACCTGTCGAGTTATTCGTTGGATTAGTTTGAGCCTTTGGGCCAGTCCAGCGACTCCAAAGACATCCCTCCCTGCCACACACACACACACACACACACACACACACACACACACACACACACACACACACACACACACACACACACACACACACACACACACACACACACACACACACACACACACACACACACACACACACACACACACACACAGACTTATAGGGCTGTCTCGTTTGTTTACAAATCTACAAACGTGTCATTTTCCACGATTTGCCATTTATCACTCTAAGAATGAAAATGCCACACAAATGACATCGCTGCCGCAACATAGATTGTTTTCCCCCTCCCACGCAAGCAGGACACCTTAATTTGATAAAACCGTGAAATCAATATCTAAAAAAAGGACACCAATAAGAAATGGTGTCAGAGCATTCAGGCGGAGAAACAGCTTTATTGACACAGAGAGAGGGCGACTGCGTAGCACAGGCAATGTCATCGGCTCTGATATTGGCACAGACTGTACACTGTAACGTCCTACGCTAGTGGTTTTCAACCTTTCTTCATATCAAGGTCCATTATTTATTCGCCGTTTGAGCCACGGACCGTCATTTGATGAGATTTAGCCTCGACTCAGACCCACATTCTGTCCACATTGCAATGCTGTATTGATTTTGGAACCATTATAGAGGGTATGCACTCATCAAACCCGGAAGTTATGCAGGAATGCCCACTGAGTGGCAAAAAACTATTTTCTGGCCTTGACAACCCATGCATCCAAACAGAAAAGTCCTATCTGATTGCATTAAACAACGTTAAACAATGTTAAACTCACTTTGCATGTTGCTTTGCCACTCAATATGCCACTCGATGTGCCATTCACTTTATAAGCATGAGCATACCCTCTATTAGGAGATAACAGGCAAACGATCAAAATATCAATTCTTCTACATTCTCTAATTGTGTAGACTTCTTGTGAATTAAGTAATGCAGACGTTTAGCAATAATTTTACTCTTGGGAAACCAAATGGACCTGTTTCACTTTACACTCTCAAGAGTTAAAGATCGATAAAGAGTTCATTTGGTTACCAACTCTCCATCATTTAGCTGGGTTTTCATCAGTGAAAAAAGATAGTTATAGTTGACAAAATGGTGTTGTTGGACTAAGTTTGTTTAAATGTGTGTGTTAGCATGCATATGCATGCACACGTGCACACACACACACGCACACGCACGCTTGCACACACACACACACACACACACACACACACACAGGTGCGTGTGCGCTGTGCGATCCATCTCCAGGAAAGAAGAAAAAGGGCAGTTCCAGCTGTATTTTTAGAGGCTGGGTGCTGAGAAAGAGAAAGAGAGAGAGAGATAGGGAGGGAGGGAGAAACTAAATCAACTCAAGAAAATGAGGAAGGGGTTGAGGGGGGTGTTTGGGAAGACAGTGGATGGAGGAAGACAAATGGGGGTGGGGAGGTGAGCTATTGTGGTTCAGAGGGGGACCGGAGAGTCGCCGAAAGTAATGCGATGTGATGACAGCCCTTCCTGTGAGCGAGAGAGGGGGGGGGGGGGGGGGGGGGGGCGTTACCACACCAACCTTTCACTGGAGGGGGGGGGGGGGGGTGCTGGGGGGAGGGGGGGGGGGGGGGTGTAAGGGAAGAGTGTGTGTCTGTGTGTCTGTGGTGTGTCTGTCTGTCTGTTATGTGTGTCTAGTGTGTGTGTGTGTGTGTGTGTGTGTGTGTGTGTGTGTGTGTGTGTGTGTGTGTGTGTGTTCGGGGGCGACCGGCGTATAAAAAGCCAAGCCTGAGAAGAATCCTCCACCACAAACAACACACACACAGTCACACACACACACACACACACTCTCGCACACTAGACACACATAACAGACAGACAGACAGACACACCACAGACACACACTCTTCCCTTACACCCCCCCCCCCACACACACACACACACACACCCTGTCACACACACACACACACTCTCGCGGTCGCACACACAGACTCAGTGGCTGCATGCTCTCTATCTCTCACACCCTCATACCCACCACTGTCATTCTACTTTCACCATCCTCCCTCCCTCCCTCCCTCCCTCCCTCCCACCTCCTTCCCCCTCTCTCTCCCTCTCTCTCTCTCACTCACTCTCTTTGAGTCTCTCTTTTCTTTCTCTCCCACACACACTCCATTCAGCTTCTAAGCTGAAAGCTCTTCTGGGCTTTGCATCCTCTCCTCTCTGTTTCTCTCTGCTTCTTCCTCCTCTCACACCACACCACCAGAAAAAGTGTAGTTTGCGCTCTACGGCGCGTGCATGGTGGCGCGGCCGGCGCGTTCTGACCGACTGCCCGGTGGTGAGCTGACCGACTGACCGACCAGGCTGGCGCGAGGCGGTGTGGTGTGAGGTCGGCGTGTCGAGTGCATGTGGTGCTCTCTCTTACCATCGCACGCGTGCCGCCGCCGCTCCTCCTCTCCTTCCGACTCCGCTCCACGGGATCCTCCTCCTCCTCCTCGGCGGGTCGTCCTCGCTCACCCGTTCCTCGGTGGAAGGCTCCCGCCGACACAAGGCAGTCACCATTTCCGCCCCCGGGAGACCACCCACCACGCTGGCCGCGCAGCCCCTTCCCCGACTCAGCATCGGGAGGAAGACCCTGGTGGCGGCGGCCGTCGGGGTGATGCTGGTGCTGGTGCTGGTGGTGCTGATCCCCGTGCTGGTGAGCTCCGTGGGCACCGACGCCAGCCACTACGAGATGCTGGGCACCTGCCGCATGGTGTGCGACCCGTACCTCAACAAGGACAGCAGCACTGCCACCGCCACCGCCTCCACGGGCCTCCAGGCCGAGGCCGAGGCGCTCAGCGACCAGGGCGTCATGCCTCCGCCGTCCACGCTGCTGCAGGGCCCGCAGGGCAAGCCTGGCAGGCCGGGCAAGCCGGGACCCCCGGGGCCGCCGGGAGAACCGGGGCCGCCGGGACCGGTGGGGCCCCCCGGCGACAGAGGGGACCGAGGAGGAGGCAAGACGACGGGGATTTTGGGCTTGGGGGGTGGCGGTGGCGGTGGCGGGGGGAACGGAGCTATCAGCACGGCCACCTACAGCACGGTGCCCCGCGTGGCCTTCTACGCAGGGCTTAAGAACCCACACGAGGGCTACGAGATCCTCAAGTTCGACGACGTGGTCACGAACCTGGGCAACAACTACGACGGCGTCTCGGGAAAGTTCGTCTGCAGCATCCCGGGCACGTACTTCTTCATTTACCATGTGCTGATGAGAGGAGGCGACGGCACCAGCATGTGGGCAGACCTGTGCAAAAACGGACAGGTGAGTGTCATTAAGAAGTAGTAACACTGCTGCATGGGTAACTTTTACTTTTGCTCCGTACCGCTCTGTCACTTTTTTTTTCCTCCTCAATTTCTTACACTTTTCTTTTGAGCTGGTAACATAACATCGACAAAATACTTTTCAGCCTACAGTTAAAGTCTAACGCAAACAACACATATATACGTATCAACATCACACACGGAAAGTTCGCGCTGACATGGTGGAGCAGGCAGCAGCATCTGAGCAGACGCTCCTACAGCGATGCGCCTGGAGACATTGTTGTCGTCTGTACTGTAGGCTATACACATCATCGCATTATTATGTGCATTAAGCGCTCCCGCGAAGTGATAGTGATGACTTTTGGATTGAGAGAGGATATTTCTCTTTAAGCTCAACCAGGTTCAGCCGTTCAGGTTCAGGTTTTTGTTGTTGTTTTTTTCTTTAAACACTTAACAAACAGGCTATTTAATAGGCAAAATACGTCGGTTTCAGGAAATATTATTAAAGCAGAAACATTCCGCAAGGCGGATATAGGCAGGCGCATAGTTTAGCCTAGTATTAAAGTTATTATTTCTGTCTACTTATTAAAGAAAATTCGATGTCGATACACGGTACCGAGGCTATTCTGTAATACTTTAGTCTTTAACCAAAAGTTAATTAATTCATGATCGGTAGGCTGTATGCACGGTGCAAATGCACGCACTTGACTTACCGTGTCTGATCGAAACAATTTCGCCCATATTATACCAAGAATGAGCTTTTTGTGACTTGACTTCTAGGCTACAATTCTCACTTCACTGCACAGGTGTTTATAATTAACGAGTTGAAATGAGCCTCAAATGAAACAATGGCTGCAGCCTGCAGGACAGGGCTGAGCTACTTTGCCTGTTGTGATATAATGTAATGACCGCACGTTTTAGGCAGACACTACACAGCCTAATTGCTGTCTGGTCACCGCATGAGTAAGAAGGCTACACGCACCATATTTCTGTGTGCACTCGTTTAATAAGCTAAATCTATTTTCGGCTTATTAGATGAAACATATAACGGAGGGTTCGTGTGTGTGTGTGGCGCGTGCGTGCTTGTGCGTGCTGATGAGGTCCAGTCTGCGGAGAATCATCTCTCAAGTCCACTTCAAACAGGCAGCACCTTATTAAACGTTCTATTTCTATATTTAGCCTAAACCTTGGAAAAAATAGAGCCAAGAACGTATACAATCAGTAAAATACATGGTAGCCTAAACTCTCTTGCGCATGTTCAATTAAAATGATATAGGCTATGTAGTATTTGTCCATGCAAAACAAAATATTGCTTGACATCACTGAAGCTTTTATAAGCAAAATCCCAGTACAATATTTAGACTGATGCAGCCTTCAGCAAGTTAAATTCAGAGTTGGAAAGATAGACATTTCGTGAAGGGGGATTAATTTACACTTGTTTTATTAACATTCATTTAAAATTATAATAGCCCATAATTTAAATCTCCATGGTCCAAGAGATTCAGTCTGGGAAAGTATATAGCGTAGTCCCATCCATCATTATAAGTTCAGTCGTAGTGCATAATGATTATTAATATGCAATTCATGACGCAGCACATGAATATTTGATTTAAAAGAAAAACTCTTAGGATGAGAAGAAGCGACACAAGCATGTCATTTACAGGCACATAGTCAAATACTTGTTCATTTGTCCATTTGCACACTCTCACAGTTAAATGAAGTAGAATACAAGTTAAATATATACATATTTCCCTGGGGGAGGAAGTTTGCTTCAACATCCAGTATAAGAAACACAGCCAGGATACACAGTTGAATATTGAATTGAATACTTAATAGACAGAAATGCAAAGAGAAACAGAGTACAGTCAGACAACCCGTCACTGCTTTATCCCTATACATTTACTTTTCTTTTTTTTTACAATTTTGAAAAACATTTTTGAATAGTTCAAATAGACGATATACAAGCTCACAACGTGTTGATTTAGATTGGCTAGTTGAAAAATGCAAAATGTTTTTCAAAATAGTAAAAAAGGCAAATAAGTTCAGGCATAAGGGGTATATATAGTGAGGGAAATAGAGCCATTGATCTACTCTAAAAGGACAGCAAAACATTATAATAATCCTTGTGGTCTTGTTTCCATTCGGGTCCTATGTAGGCTATATTGCATACAGATATCATATTGAACCTGGACATCTGACATGGGCAGCATAGTTCCATCGTATTGTACACCAAAGAGTTCCTCATGTGGACATTTACAGATAAACAGAATCCAAGTATGACAAAGACTGAGACAGTGGGTATCATTTGTCAATTTAACTTTTGATTGTAAAAAGATAATGTAAAAATTAAACAATTAGACTAGTAAATACAGTCTTTACACTCAAAAGTTAAATTAACACTGAGGATTTTACTATTAATGATACAAATTAATGGAAAGGTTGAGGTCCTGCTATAACACTGCTGTACAAATAACCCGTTAAATCCTCGTATGGTCCTTTAGACCAGGTTCACTGCTGTTTTTCTTTTCTTCATTTCTTCTAGTAATTATTCCCTCTTGTGGTTGTGGTCATGAATATCAAACAGTATTGTACATAAATAGGTTCTTCAGATAATCCTCCGGAACATTGATCGGCTGAGCCGATAGTCAATACAGGTTGCTTCTCTGAGCGCAGGTCTCCACCAGGTTGGGTGGCCTACCCAGGGCTGTGTCAGTCGCGGGTTGCAGCCTATGCGGTTCACGAGGAGGCTGTGCATGCATGCATGGGGGAAACAGCGTTTCTACCACATACGGTGCAACTTTTCACGTGGAGCTCCTTATAATACAGGCAGAAGAAGTGAAATATCTTTGGATGTTCTATAGAGGCCCGTCTGCATGCAATAGGCGAATACTGGACAACTCACCCCGGTGCTTGCCCGTTTTTCCTCCCGGAATATTCACCAGTGAGGGGGATAACTTTGTATTATGCTATTGGCTGTTTGTATTCTTTTTGGAAAAATATAAAAAGATACTCCTGTGGAAAGGCTATATTATTTTACTTATATTGACCCTATAAACAATTTAGTATTATTTAGAATATGTAAGGTTTTGCCCACTCAAATGGTACGTCGTCAGATAATCCCCACATATCCTACAACAACTTCTGTGAACAGACTTCACTGTAGTAGCTTTTCATGAATTATATTTGTACTTGGGCTGTCTGCTGTCATGAAAGTTTATAGTTAGAGAAATTCAAAGTTCAGCCGTCTGCTGTCCAGCCTCTCCCACCCCTCACTGGGGAAAATTCTGGGAGTAAAACAGAAAGTTTGTCTTGTTACCCAATAGGCTAATAGAGCACTGGTTCCCAAACACTGGGTCGGGACCCATTTGTGGGTCGCGGACACATTGTTATGGGTCCCCTTATTTTCTGTTTCCAAAATTTGGTTTTTAATTAGGCTATTATTTCAAAAACATTTTCAAAAAACATTCCAAAAAAGCTAATCTTTTCATGAATTGAACCAAAATGCAATGATTGTTTTTCAGTAACTTATTCATGAAGAAATCAAAGGAAGATCAAAGAAATTCCACAAATTTGAAGAAAAGTAAGTAGTGAAAATAGCAGATCTAGCTTGTAGATCTGCTATTTTCACTATTTTGGGTCCCGGGCAAACATCTAATCTCTCTTTTGGGTCTCAGGCTAAAAGGTTTGGGAACCACTGCAATAGAGGGCATGCACATGCATAAAGTGAGTGGCAAATCGAGTGGCAGTGAGTTTAACATCGTTTAACGTTGTTTAATGTGATCAAATTATAGGACCTTTTTCTGTTTGAGTGTATACAGTATATGCATGGGCTGCCACTCAGTAAGCATTCCCGCATAACTTCCGGGTATGATGATGATGTCACAGTCACACCCATACCCTCTAATTCAATGTGTTGTGTTGCGTTCATGATATATGGGGTTATTTTTGTGTATCAAATATAGGCCCCATGTGCACATGGTCCATGATACCATGAGCCATGATATACACGTTTGAAGATAATTACAGGCAAACCGTATGGAATATGAAAACCCTGTTTGAGGCTCATTGTCACATCACTCACAAGATGATTTGTAGCGTTTGTGGCGCCCCCTGTGGGTGTATGTGAAATTCACTCAGCATTTTTTTTTTATTGATAGATTGAAAGTAGGTTGACAGGAAATGGAGAGAGCTGGAGGGGGGGTCGGGGTGAGTGACACGCAGCAAAGGTCGTCGGGATCGGGAGTTGAACCGGCGACATGCTGTCAGGCTGGATTACCAGGCTATAGGTGCCCAGACCGCTAGGCCGGCCCGGGCCCATTCAGCATTGTTTAGAGGCCCCTATATATAACACGCTTTAATATACACGTAAATGTTATGATATAGCACCAAAAGAGGTTCCCCTATAATTACTAGATAAAAAAACACTTTTAGTGCTATTTAGGACAATTTTAGTTTGGTGTATACAGAGACTACAGGTCTTCATAAGGTCAACTTAGTTTAAGGCACAGAGAGAGAGAGAGAGAGAGAGAGAGAGAGAGAGAAAAAAGAGCTCAATAATAAAAAGAATCAGAGCGGCGCGAAGGGCCTCCTATACATAATGTCTCAGTCTGCTATAATGTTTATGGGAGGGTGTAAAGGCATTGATACGTAATAGGCGAAGGCAAACATATGTCCCTATAAAACACCTTCTGTTCCTGTTTCCCAGGAGGAGGGTGTGGAGGCACTTAAGTTAGACACACGCAGCACGCATCTCCAGAGAGACTGCTGTAATGTTTATAAAGTGGTAACTGTTCTCCCTCTTCTCTCTTCCTATCAGCAGCTTAGAGTAGAAGTAGACAACATATATAGTTTCCCCTCCTGCCAGAACACAAAAAAACAACAAGCTTTCCACTGTGATGTTTATTGGGTCTGTGCGCTCACGGTGCACCCACGGGGACCCCGGACCCTCTTGTCGGCCTAAATGACTGTGAATGGTTATAAATGTTGGTCTAACTTGTGCGATGTCATTGATGAAGTGCTGGGAGGGCTGAGCCGATGGTGCTATACAGCCGGCCTGGTGCATTCCTCAGCTCATTTAAGGCAGGAAAAAAAAATGCTATACAGTGTGAGTTGGGTCTGCATGGGGAGGCCTGGGAATTGCCGACAATCCCTAGCATTTTATCATATTTACGCCTTAGTCAGGCGTGCACTTCCACCCAGGCCCTGCAGTGCTGCTTTGCAACAAGCGTATGCTCCTCCCCCTCCCACGCCGGGAGATCTTACAAGTCACGTCCGACCAACGAATGTCAACAAGCTTTGGGTATATTTTTTTTCTCCCCGTCTTTTCTCCTTTTGGCTCGGAGAACGGCAAAGGGAAAGAATTCCAAGTTCCCTGGCTGTCCCCGGAAACCTTGACACATTTCAAGCGTGACCAAAGAGCGAGCTCCTCGGCAAACAAACAAACTATAAGAAGCTATTTCCAGAAGAGTATAGTACTATTATTATGCTTTATATCTGTCTACCCTACATACAAATATGTCATGGCTCAATTCCCTCCGTCTGTCTTTTGGTCTCCTCCTCATCTTTTACTCGTGTGTCAAACATTGACGACCCATTCGCACATTTGTCATGTCATGTCTCAAAATCTTGCCTTCATGGATCCATCCCAGGAGGCAAGGCAGTCGCAAATAATCACACGTTCATTTTTACGGGGGGGGACAATAAACGTTAAACGCATGGCACACAAGTCTACTTCATTGTAATTAAAAAAAAGAGAAGCCTGAGCCCTGAACTAGATCCAAGATGTGTTTCTGCTCCTCCTCTCTGTTCCCTCCTTAATATTGTTATTAATCCGCAAAACCGTTTCGGAGTTAATTAAAAGCAATGACTTCAGCGTCGGTCTCTCAAGAGAGCCGTAGTGAATAATCACTCTGTCTACTTCTTTAATAAGCCTCAGCGTCCTTCGTGCACATGGCTCTTCCCCAGCAATTACAACAACACCCCACCGCCCGCCACGCACACGCGCACACACACACACACACACACACACACACACACACACAAACACACACACACACACACACACACACCTGGCATGTGCACGCAAGCACGCTTATACGCACACAGACACGCACTCATATACAGACAAACAGATGCAGTCGTGCAGATGTGTGGGCTCTCGTATGCGCACGCGCGCCGTGTTCACCAACGTCCCCGTCACCACCCCAACTGTGTGCTGCCCTCCATTTCTCCTCTGCTTCAGTTCGTCGTCAGTGTAGCGCGCTCCACAAACACTGCACAGGGTTACAACATTTTACATCATAAAGAGAAAGGGGTAGCTGCGTCAATGTTTATTGAAAACGCCAGCCGCCGTGTGATGGACTGTGATACAGGACTGTGATACCGGACTGTGATACCGGACTGTGATACCGGCCTGTGATACAGGACTGTGATACCGGACTGTGATACAGGACTGTGATACCGGACTGTGATACCGGACTGTGATACAGGACTGTGATACCGGACTGTGATACAGGACTGTGATACCGGCCTGTGATACAGGACTGTGATACCGGACTGTGATACCGGACTGTGATACAGGACTGTGATACCGGACTGTGATACCGGACTGTGATACAGGACTGTGATACCGGACTGTGATACAGGACTGTGATACAGGTCCATTGGCCATCAAGGCCTGCCAAAATATATATTTTTGTATGTCAACAAAACTGGTAGCCTATGTTATGCTCTGATGAAAGTCATCATGTTTGTTGCCACAGCAAGAATACATTGAGATTAGTCAACTTTGTCCTGAATATCTGTGTGTGTGTGTGTGTGTGTGTGTGTGTGTGTGTGTGTGTGTGTGTGTGTGTGTGTGTGTGTGTGTGTGTTATGCTTTCTACCTCTGGGTATTCAACGTTGGAGTTGTATGACATTGGTTTAACACCGCAAACAATATACTGGGGAGCCCCAACGTGTCAAAGAACCACATGTTAATTTAACTCTGAGAGTGTAACAGGTCCATTTGCTTCCATTTGTACACTCTCTGAGTTACAGTCCCATAAGGGTCCATTTGGTTCCTAACTATCATTTAGCTGGGGACCCCCTGGAACTCCCTCAAGGACCCCTGGGGGTCCCCAGACCCCACTTTGGGAACCACTGCTTTATGTGACAACCACAGCTCAAAGCAAGTCAATCCCTGTGTTTAAACTCTAGTCTAGAGGGTCAGCGCTGCTCACTTTAGCTCAGCCGAACACCATTTTCCCTTCCAGCAGTGGTGGAAAAAGTACTCACATTTGATACTTAAGTAAATGTACTTAGTTATTTTACACCACTGCCCTTTACTCTGTGTGACAACCGCAGCTCAAAGCAAATCAATTCCTGCGTGTGAACTCTAGAGAGGGTCAGGCTGCTCACTTTAGCTCAGCCCATTCTTTCAGCCATTTTCCCTTCAAGCCATCCATCCAGTCCAACTGACGACAAGTGTACAAACATGGTTTGGATGGGGGGGGGGGGGGGGTTGTGTTCACTGAAGTTCCATGTGCTCATCATGGGCATTACATTGTTTATCTGGTGTGTGTGTGTGTGTGTGTGTGTGTGTGTGTGTGTGATGTGTATCCAGGTGTAACCCACAGGCAGGCTGCAGTGTGCATTAGCATGCACAGTGAGTCCATCTCAGCCATAAACACTAAAACACCAATAGACAAGAGACATCTGGATATATAACACAGTACTGTTTGTTATACGATTCATGAAAATCTGCTCTGAAGGTGTCAGAAGTACAGTTAGATGATTCCACAACACCTCTCAATGAAATAATAATGAATAATGTGAACCTATACTTGTTTGTCCCGTGATGGAAATTCAGTTATCAGCTCAACCCAGCCGTATAGGGGTTAAGACACACATCGACACGTTGCTGGCCTGGCCTGGAACCTATTCTTACAGTACAAGCTCGCAACACGCTGTGAGCTTGTAGAATAGCTATTTTTGCCACAATTTTAGTTTTTGTTACACATGTATACACACATTCTGTCTCATCCACACATCCACAGATACACACTCGTATATTCAAACCAGAGTTGGATAATATTCCACAATACACACTGATATGCACATTCTGGCAATAGGAGGATACACACATATAAAGTATAAACACCTGCTATTCTTTTTGTCTGGTCTGATTTCAGGACTAAGAGAGGTCTCTGTGTGCCTGGTGGAACAGAGAGACTTTGTCTGGGAGAGACAGACAGCCGTGTCTGGATTTAAGAGAGAGAGACAGAGAGAGATAGGGACCTTCAGAAGCTTATAGCCCCTGCTATTGACCTGCCTTTCAGTGTGTGTGTGTGTGTGTGTGTGTGTGTGTGTGTGTGTCAAACTGTCCATGGGTGCGTGCGTGCGTCCATATACGTGTGCACTTGTGTGCGAGTCCCTCACTTCCCTCTGACAGTCAGAAGTGTGTTTTTCCTGTGATGTATACCATGGCACTTCTTCCATAACCAGCAGTGGAGGCAGCGGAGGTGGACCTTTGGCCTCGATCTGTGTGTAATTGGACATTGGATTTGACACTCTGCTGAGTAGAACATTAGAGTTGGCCTAATTAGGAAGGGGGGGCAGCTATTAAATGAAGATTTGCCTGTGTTGTTTGGAAATACCGCACAGATTGGAAATGTCGAGATGACATCAGGCTGTCATCTGTAAAGCAACGTGTGAGGGGTTAGGAAATCTATCGTGTATTGGCAAAGTTTCACAAAAAGCTCAAATGATTGCTCACCGATTCCCCTTCTTGGACTTTATACATCCAGCCCTTCAAAGAACACTGTGACAGAGCCGGCCAGCCTTGCAGGGCTCGCCAGTGCACACGTTTCCTCTGGCTGACATCTTGGGATGGTCTATTTTATGAAGTGCCGTATAAAACGTCTCATGCACCGTGAACCCGAAAGCTAAAATAGGCTTGTGGGTTTTGGGCTGTTGGCGGCTGGGCTGACTCAGGCAACGATGTGCTGTTGACTCACAAGGTTGTCTTCCTTCTAATGAGGACTCATATTGGCCCTCCTCTTAATATAAACAGCTCTCTCTCGCCAAGCCACTGACACCCTGCTGTCCCCGAGTTCAATCCACTGGGATGCCCACACTGCTCTCCTCTCTTACTGCACAGAGTAAAGTGAGGTGCCAAGCAACTTTAGCTCACCCTGCCCCTGTTTAGAATGAATATGGGTAAGATATCAACAATCCTTCATGCGAAAGATGATGAATTGGCTGCTTCATGAAAAATGCATAAAACAGCAGAAGCGAGAAACCGGCTTTCTCACCCTCGACTAATAATGAAAGTCATATTTGCCTCATGTGAGCTTTTTTTCGTTCTTTTTTTTTTCCCACACAAAAAAAAGAAAGAAAAAATAAACTCTTAATGGAAGATGCTGTGCGAGGCAGAAGAACCCATCAGGTACTTAAGGATTCCTATTGGAAAAAGGGGGCCAGGTGTGAACAAAATGGCTGGAGATATATTTCTGTATAGAAGGTGCCTGTCTTTTCAGGCGACGTTTCAGAGCAATGATGGAGTTTTAGTGTTGGAGGCAGACATTGCAGCCTGTCGGTAATTGACTGAAGCCGATGAGTCACACACACACAACAGAGAGAGACAGAGTGGACGCGGGTCAGAGACTCAGAGTTGATGCCCCGTCCTTCCTCGCCCATTTCCCACTGACAAGCCTTTGCACTGCGTTTCTCTTTTTTCAAATTGATTCTTTGACACGTTTCTTTTTTGCCCCAATTGATTCTTTGACGTGTACGAGCACACAATGCGACGCTTGTAGATCGGCTATTTTCACTACTTCTTAAAACATTTGTTTTCTAATTTATGGAATTTCTTTCCATTTAATTTCATTAAATTATTGGGCGAAATAAAATAAAAAATTGAATTTGTGTTGAATGAATGTAGTCCCGACCCAGTGGTTGGTGCATACAGTGGTACTGTGTGTATACCATACCGTAGTATAAACAGGCTCTATTGAGGGTGCACCTTTAATTAAGGTGTAAGGCCCGAAGGGAAGCATGACCCTTATTGTTTTCGTACGGGTTCCGAAGTTTTTCGCAATTTTGGCAGTTCTGTGCTGTCCTATTCCATGAGCACTGAAGCTTACAGTCATTCGTCTAAGGACCTCTGACCTTTAGTTCTCCCAATTAATTAATTATACGATCTGCTCCATCTGCTCTATCCACTCTTTTTACGTCAAAAAAGTCAAAGATTTCCACAGCCTGGTTAACCACTACCCCTTTGAAATCGTATTTCCATTCATTTGTGTGGAGTTTGGACCCTTCTAAAGCATGGTTGGCTCTTGGCTGCAGGAGTACGGCGTTGACACACAAACCCCTTCAGCCAATCAACGTGACAAAAAAAGGGACGTCACCTCCAGTCTCCAACCAGCCGCGAAGAGAGGGGTTTTTATGGCTTGACCCCGTCTCGTCGCTGCTTGCTGCTATATTTTCAATTTGTCTTTTGATCTTCCGATAACCATTATAAGGATGATGATGGTGATAAACAGAAACGGCGCCTCCTGTGGATTCACCTTTAGGCTTGTGTAAGACGTTTCATAAGGTGTGTGATGAAGACTCTGCTCCAACAGAGGAGGCCGTGCAGTAGCCTCCATGTGGGTAGAAACAGAGCAGCTGGTGTCATTTATTTAGAGAGCCCTTTTCTAGTTCCCACCGGACGGACTCGCCGTGTACTTTCTGTTATTATGATTATTCTTTTGTTTTTCACTTCTGTTATTATGAGTGTTCTTCAGTACTGTAGTACCACCTGGTATGGATGTTTGTCTGCAGCCCTAAAGTCACAACTGCTGCAACAAAACTGAACATTTGTTCAAAGATTGTTGGACAACAACTTCAGAAACTTTATACATCCACGTATGATAACAGCATCCTAAGGTTAGCAAGGGATATCACCTCTAATACTAAACATGTGTTGTATGGAGAATATAGGTTGCTACCTTCAGGAAGGAGATATGGTGTACCAGCATACAATAAGGTCAGACTAAAGAGGTCCTTTGTCCACCAGTCGACCTTGAGGCTTAATCAGGAGTTGTAGTAGCCACAGGGTAATCTATGTCAAATGTGTGTGTATGTGTTCTGCATACTTGGCTGCTGTGTCGCAAGACAAATTTCAGTATGAACTGACAATAATGTACTATATCATATCATATCATATCATATCATGTCTCTATCAGCCTCGCAACGACCAGTAGTACAAGCGAGGACCGTTCACTTTTGACAGTGTGGCATCTTTGCTGAAATCAATATCAGTTTCTCATTTTTCCGGTGTGTGTGTGTGTGTGTGTGTAAAATTGTATTTTGTGTGCGTGCGTGTGTCTACACGTGAAGTCTGCCAGTGTCAGTTGCTATTAAGCATGTAGTTCACAGTTAAAATGGTGAAATGCAATTAGAGAGGCTGAGGTACACTCACAATTTAGAGGTGTGTGTGTGTGTGTGTGTGTGTGTGTGTGTGTGTGTGGCGGGGAGGGGGGGGGGGGGTGCACGGAGGTGTATGATCTAAAATGGAGACTTAATTGACATCCAGGCAACCAATCCCTGTGAAAGACACTGTAGCGTCCAGACAACCAATCCCTGTCAAACAGACTGCAGAAGATCATTTTTACTCTCATGTACCTGTCCTGTACACAAGATGTAACCTTGAACCTTGAACGTCTGTCCAGACAACCAATCCCTGTCAAACACACTGCAATGTCCTCCATCCAGACAACCAATCCCTGTCAAACACACTGCAATGTCCTCCGTCCAGACAACCAATCCCTGTCAAAGACAATGCAACGTCCGTCCTATAGCTCCGTCTTGAGTAAAAGTACAAGTAATGGTATCAAAATATACTTAAAAGTATGAAAAGTATACTCATTATGCAGAATGTCCCATTTCACAAGTGTTCAAGGTCGATCTACAGTTCAAGCTTGAAGATGGGCTGAAGTGGTTAATGTATGTTTTGTAATAATAATAATCAAAATCTACAATGTAACTAGTAACTAAAGTTTTCAAATAAATGTAGTGGAGTAAAAGTACAATATTTGGAGATGTAGTGTAGTAGAGGTATTGTAAATGGAAATACTCTACTTAGTTTACAAATGGTTAAAAAATTATAAACAAATACCGTAGATAAATAGATAGAACTTTGATAGATTTAAGTTTATTTTTAACTCGCTCACTCACTCACTCACTCACTCACTCACTCACTCACTCACCCACTCACTCACCCACTCATGTATGTAGTGGCAGAAAAGGTCAATACAGAGTCTAGAAACGGCAACTATGAGGAATAAGGAAAGGAAGAAGATTATAGCATTGTCTGCCGAAATCCTATTATTAAAACCCATTTTGGGCGGGAACCCCTTTTGGTGTGATCATTATGTAATGCTTTAGCTATTGAAAAATAGCAGATCTACAAGCTCATAGCGTGTCACCGAGTGTCGCAATACGAGCTTGTAGGTCTGCTATTTTTGAAAGAACGACTGACATAGAAACATAGCTTTTTCAGAAAACTGTCAGGATTTGGAAGACATTTTTAGAATCTGATCTCAGGTCAGAATGGGTTAAGCATAATCGATCGGCTGGTTTGGCCCATTCTACACCTGGCAAATACATTTCTTGGGTCATCTGCCAACCCCAAGTTGGCAGAGGGAGTGTAGCGCTTTGTGTAGGGCGCTACACTGTAGAGTGTAAGGCACTGGACTTCTATGCATGAGGAGTCCAAGATGCTTCTTTTCACCTGACAGGGGAGAGTTTCCCCGGTCGGACGTAGCGTGTGGAAGGAACACGTTATTCCGACCAGTTCCTTTCCCCTCCATCAGTCGCCTGGGCTGGCCAGGGGGAGGCAGTTTAGAGACCAGGATTACTGCATGTTTTTTGTGAGGGTACCTACCCTATAGGGGACACGGGGAGAACATGAAAACTCCACACAGAAAGGCCCTTTTGCCAACCCTGCGGTGGGAATGGGCACTGATGACGCGGAGGAGAGAACACGCCCACAGTGTTCCCAGCGGAAATCAAACCCAGGACCTTCTAGCTGTGAGGCGACAGCACTACCGACTGTGCCACTGTGCCCCTTCATTTGATTTCTACCCACTACACTTTCCACCACTGCCATTCCCATGAGACATTACAAAAAACCACTCCCACGAGTCAGTTAAAAGCCAATAACCCCAATAAATACATTTAAAACTAGAAAAAGTGCCCTTCTGGGCACAGGTCTCCATGAGGAGGATAGGAGTGTGTGTGATGTTTGGCAAATGTTTAGGAGTAATATAAACATGTTTTATAACAATTTTCTTCATTTTGTTGAGGAAATGCAGAGCCAGATCACTCATAGCATCTCTGAGGATAGAATTCTGGATGAGCAGGACATGTGCAGCATTTTGTACAAAACGGGCTACTCCTGAAAACTTTGGAAGGCAATCTTAGCTAATCAGTGTAGAATCTCAGAAATCCAACAGGCTCGTTTTGATCATATGACTACAGAGATCATGTGTACCGATTTGCGTGAGATTTGGATGAAATCTGTACGACTAACATAAACAATGTGTTTTGCAGTAATCTGCCTCGTGGTGGCGCTATAACCGGCAGATGTGGAGGGATGCAGGGAAAATGTTTTTCCATGGCCTCTAGGGAGTGCACATACATACAAGTTGTCGATGTAGTTATAGGTAAAAAAAGGAATTGGCCTGTTATAGTGCCACCATGAGGCTGATTTTGTTTGTGTTTGTGATTTGTGGCATTTTGTTCGAAATGGATCAATCATGTGAGCTTTGGAAGCCAATCAGGATGGAAGATGGGAAATTGTGCAGAGCTGTGTTGATCACATGACTATGGAGATAGTGTATACCGAATTGTGTGATGTATGGATAAAATGTGTTATCTACAGAAATGTGTTTTGCCTAAATCGGCCTCATGGTGGCGGAGTGTGTGTGCATGGATCGGGCCAACGGTGCCGGAGATTAGCTGATAACGGACGGACGGAAGGAAGGACACACACACACACACACACACACACACACACACACAGACGGAGTGCAAAACATCCTCTCTCCCCATGCCTTCGGCCTGGCGGAGACAAATATCGCAAAATAAGTGTAGTGATTTGGAATTGTTGCATATTATTATAGACAGCCGAGCTGTGCCATACAATGCCGCACAGTGCGGCCGTTGTTGGATGAGGATAATGTAACGTGTCGTTTGAATTAAGCGTGATACACAATTCTGTGAAAGCAATCAGGCTCAACAAGGAGCGGTGACAGACAGTCGCTACGCGGCAAACAATTCACGCTTTCATGTTCGGAGCCGATTAGAGACACAACTATGTCAGTACTGATGACTCGTGGCATTCACATTGGCAGTTGTTCACTGTGCGAGTTCTTATGACTTTGACGTTGGCATGGCATGGCGTTATCTTATTAAACTCCAGCGTGTCTGTCCCCACGCGGAATATCATCCAATCACACCCGCCCCACCCGTGACGGTGCAGTGACAGATGCAGACATGCGTAAAAGGAGTCAAGGAAGACGATGTCGCCTACTCTTAGACACCCCGTTTACAGTCGCTGGAGCAGCCTCACGCTTTGTTTGTCTTGTCAAAGTTCCACTGCGTGTATATACTCTGTGTCGAGGTCACGCACAACCAGAGCTGCTGTCTTCACTTCTCTGACTGTACATCTCTGTGACTGAATCAACCAGACCTGCTCTCTCTCTTCACTTCTCTCTAACTGTACATCTCTGTGTCTGAATCAACCAGAGCTGCTCTCTCTCTTCACTTCTCTGACTGTACATCTCTGTGACTGAATCAACCAGACCTGCTCTCTCTCTTCACTTCTCTCTAACTGTACATCTCTGTGTCTGAATCAACCAGAGCTGCTCTCTCTCTTCACTTCTCTGACTGTACATCTCTGTGTCTGAATCAACCAGACCTGCTCTCTCTCTCTCTCTCTCTCTTCACTTCTCTCTAACTGTACATCTGTGTCTGAATCAACCAGACCTGCTCTCTCTCTTCACTTCTCTCTAACTGTACATCTCTGTGTCTGAATCAACCAGACCTGCTCTCTCTCTCTCTCTCTTCACTTCTCTCTAACTGTACATCTCTGTGTCTGAATGAACCAGACCTGCTCTCTCTCTCTCTCTCTCTCTCTCTCTCTTCACTTCTCTCTAACTGTACATCTCTGTGTCTGAATCAACCAGACCTGCTCTCTCTCTCTCTCTCTCTTCACTTCTCTCTAACTGTACATCTCTGTGTCTAAATCAACCAGACCTGCTCTCTCTCTCTCTCTCTCTCTTCACTTCTCTCTAACTGTACATCTCTGTGTCTGAATCAACCAGACCTGCTCTCTCTCTCTCTCTCTTCACTTCTCTCTAACTGTACATCTCTGTGTCTGAATCAACCAGACCTGCTCTCTCTCTCTCTCTCTCTCTCTCTCTCTCTCTCTCTTCACTTCTCTCTAACTGTACATCTCTGTGTCTAAATCAACCAGACCTGCTCTCTCTCTCTCTTCACTTCTCTCTAACTGTACATCTCTGTGTCTGAATCAACCAGACCTTCTCTCTCTCTTCACTTCTCTGACTGTACATCTGTGTCTAAATCAACCAGACCTTCTCTCTCTCTTCACTTCTCTGACTGTACATCTCTGTGTCTGAATCAACCAGAGCTGCTCTCTCTCTTCACTTCTCTGACTGTACATCTCTGTGTCTGAATCAACCAGAGCTGCTCTCTCTCTTCACTTCTCTGACTGTACATCTCTGTGTCTGAATCAACCAGAGCTGCTCTCTCTCTTCACTTCTCTAACTGTACATCTCTCTGTCCAGCGCCGGCGCTTAAGAAATTGCCGCTCTAGGCCACATCCCACGGATGCGCCTTTCCCGACTCCCGCAATTTTCTTTTCACAGAACGGGACACAAAACGAACCAGCGATGATGATCCATACCGTATAATATTGGGCTATATTAAACAAGTCCAGCTCCTCAAAAAAAGAAAAAAAGAGAAAAGAAAGAAAAGTTCAATCTCTACCACGTTCTTGTGTTGTCATTAAACACACAAAGGCCAGGGAAAGGTCAGCACAGCCGTGCGTAATGATGTGCAAAAACCACGTGCGCGTGCACACACACACACACACACACACACACACACACACACACACACACACACACACACACACACACACACACACACACACACACACACACACACAATTCAGTGCAGCAGCAGACAGCAACTCAACAACAACCTGAGCAAATTAAAAAAGCAATAGCCCACTTCTTGTGGAGCCAGAGGTTGTGACAGACAGGATCGGTAACCATGCAACTTGGCCCATGCAGGGCATCTTGTGGAGAAGACGGAGCAGCGGTTGATTGAGACACTCTGTCTCCTCCTCCTTCTCCTCCTCCCAGTCTCAGGGTCCATATTAAAAAATACTCACAGCCTGATCATTTTGGTCTTTTAGACATGTTTGCGAGTATTAATCAATACCACCTGCAGCGCGTCCCGTTTACTTCAGTCATCACAGGTGTGTGAGGCGAGTGCGGAATAGACCTCGTGTTTGAGTAAAGTACGCCATGTGATTGGCCAGTGCACTTGGTGCAAGGACGCGCTGTGATTGGCCAGTAACCACTTTGAGTGGCAGCCGGGGCAAAAACACTCTCGCCAAAACATGATGGCGCCGGGCGGCCCTCCCTCCCTCAAGGCGGCTTCAGCTTCAGGTGCTGCAGCGGTGTTTGTTCCACCTCTACTAACTGCCGCTCTAGGCATTGGCCTATATGGACGTGCTGGGGCTGTCTCTGTCTGAATGAAAGATGGGAACAAGCAGACAGCAGTCTGGGGTTCTCAATCCTTATTTCACCCCCTGAGAGAGAGAGAGAGAGAGAGAGAGAGAGAGAGAGAGAGAGAGGGAGAGGGAGGGAGGGAGTTTATTCACACTGATCCTCTCATCGCTGAAGATGAACTTAAAGCTGTTAAGCTATTTAGGCCTGACCTCAAAATGTTAAAAAACAACTCTTCAAAATCCTCCAGTTTTCTGAAATAAATATTTTCACAATTTTATAGCAGACCTACAGGCTCGTAGCGCGCCATTACGAGCTTGTAGATCTGCTATTTTTCAATAGCTAAATTATAACATGTTTAAAACACCAAAATGGGTTAAACTCTTACAGGAGAGGAAAGGATCACATTCACTAGAGAACATTAAGCTGTAGCCTACATACTCCTTCAGCCTATAGAGAGCAGTATGTTTCCACTGTGATTCCCTCACAGTATTTGTAGGCTTAAAATCTTGAATCTAAGAAGTATAATAGATTATTTCATTCTTTTGCATTTACAACCAATTAAGTTAAATGTTTGAACTTCATTTGTGAGAAAATAAGTTTAATATTATAACGTGACACTCCTTCCCATGACATCTACTACAATACCCATACATCCTTGGTAGTCGTCAGCCAATCACAAGACGTCTGTGGTCACGTGCCATGGCTACAGCTGTATTGGTTTATTGGTTATAATAGTTGGATAAAAGCTGTCCTGAAGAAATTAAGTATTTCATCGTTACTTTTTACTTAAGTAAAAGTATCAATACGGCCATGAAGAAATACAAGTTAAAGTCCGGAATTCAGAATTTACTTAAAGTATCTGCATACAAATAGACTTAAAGTACCAAAAGTAAAAGTACACAATGTCCCATTCCACAAAATGTAAAAAAAAAATACTTTTGAAAATAGCCAATTTACAAGCTCACAATTGCGACGCATTGTGAGCCTGTACAGTAGTTCTGCTATTTTTCAAGCAGCCAAAATATGCTATATAGTAGTTAAGTGTTTTGTAGGAAAAATTTAGTGCTCATAAGTTCATAGGGCTCCATCTTGCGCCACCCTTATGCCTTATCCCTAAACTTATTTGCCATCTATCTAATAATTTAGCGGTCGCTCGATCGCTGTCTATTTCGCTTGGTCACTGTCTTTCAGTCAGAATACTTCCTTAGCATAGAGCAGACAGCTGCTCGCTTCCAGCGCCTCCTCACAACACCACGACGCACGGACCACCTCACGGAACCTATAGCCCTTGTCCTCCAACCTCAATCTGCACTGCATTACACACGCCAAACATTCTAAAATTCATCTTCATTTAATTAATTTCCCCGCAAATCACGTGTCACCAGTGTCACAAGTGAAATGCATGTTGGGACCATAGAGTATATATGAATAGAGAAGACACCCGAGTTCTCCTCCCATCCACTTGCATTAAGTTGCTCAAAAGCGCATGAGGCGATTTCAC
>NC_139708.1:19821398-19898898 GCF_964188405.1 Protomyctophum parallelum | reverse complement strand
ACACCAGATTATGCGCCGCTATATTTATTGTAGTTCAGACGTCGTTGTAATTGCAAAAAAGTTAATTGTACATACAGATTGTAGCTCTCTAATGCAGTCTAGTAGAACTGGAAAGTTCAAAGTAGGCTACTATATATTCTCTATTTCCATCAATAGTTAGAAGTACAGTAGGCTACTATATTCTCTATTTCCATCAAGAACTGAAGTACAGTAGTAGGCTACTATATTCTCTCATCAATAGTTAGGGCCTGCAGTGACTCCTCTTGGATCTAAGTGTTCATAAAGAAACCTTAACTTTAATTAGCTACCTTTACTCCTAATGTTTATTTTGTGCTGGGCAACTAACCGGTGTATTGTACAAGCTCACCCACGCTGCAACCTAACCCTTTCTTTCTCTCCCTGTGAGTGTGAGACACATGATTATATTGGGATTTTGAAGTACATGATTATAGTAAACACTCCCATCATATCATTCCAATACATTATTGTGTTTCATTTCATTTAATTAGTTGGTTACATTATTCTGTGAGATGTGGTTGAGGCGTTTTGCATGATTATGCATTTACTAAAGCTGTGACAGGACAGCAGCGATCCTCTTCAGATAGCACCAGAGTTTTGCAACAACGAGTGCAGTGTTGCTTAATGTGCCTTTTGTCTGCGTGTTTACAGAGATAAATAAACAGCCATTCTATTCCTGCACACTGGAAAACCATCATTTCAATCAAAGTGTGTAACAAGAGGACCAGTTTAATGGTCATTAAGCTGTCTATCTCTCAAATTCTACTATACTTGTTGAGATCTTAAGACTTTGGCTTTCACAAGCAGGCCTATGGTAATACAAGTACCACATACACCATTCCCAAGCAAATGCACACAAAGATACTAACACAATAAGACACACATCTGTCTCTTTTCTGCTTTCCTTCACATGCTAATCTGCGTTATCGAATTCTTCTGCTTACCCGCAATGGGTGTCCTTGATTATTATCGTTGTGATATAATATTGGATTTCTCAGTAAATGTCACTAGACAGAGGGACGGTCACCTCTACAGTCAACTCAGTTGTGTAGTTTCTGAGGTGTTTTTCTTTCTGCAGGCCTCTCGTTTTAAAGCGGAATGGTGGATCTTATGTGAAAGACCGCTTACAATGGGCCACGGAATTGGCTGACCCTCGAGTTATTCCTGTTCATTTGAAATCAACAGAAGTATTAGTTGTAGCTTCATTATCCTCATTCATTCAGCCTCCCAAAATCAGCCACGCTTTTCTACATGCCGATCACAGCTCATTCCCACAACAAGGAGGGCCATTTAAATAATTATGGCTCCCTCCTGTACTTGAGCTCTGCATTTTTGCTGCTATAAACACTATAAACTATAAACATGGCTCTAAAGTAAACTGAAACATTCAATGTCACACACTCAAATGGCTTTAAAGTTAAACTGCAATTCAAGTTTGCATGACTCAAGTGAAACTGAGTAGCTATAGCTTGCTGTGGGCCTGCTCTTAAAATATACACAGTACCCATGGGGGGGTTTGCATGTGCCAACCACATACAAATCAGTTAAATTCAATGGGCTGGCTCATGCAGATGGGCTAGTAGTGCACAGGCACACATAATGTAATGTAATGTAATGTAATGTAATGTAATGTAATGTAATGTAATGTAATGTAATATATACAGTATATTGTATTATTATACAATATAGGTGGGTAACATTATAGAATATTCTCTAATGATTAAACCCATTAAGACCTGAGACCAGATACTACAAAATGTCTTAATCTAAATTATTTTTCAGTTTTCAGTTTTCATAAAAACATCTCAGTGGTGCTCAAACGTTTTCATGGCAAGGACCCCCAGAATTATGTGTAGTTGAAAAACCATAGCACTGACGAAGGTCTGAGGACCGAAACGTTTGCTTTTTAATTGCACCATGAGCACAGAGCACCATGAGCACAGAGCATGATAAAATAAAAGAAAAAATATTTTTCTCAGTCTCAGTCTAAGGAGTTTTACTTATTTTTCTATACGGTGAGCGAGTCTTTTCCTGTCAAAGTTTCTCTCACAGACCCCCATCTGACAATATGTTGTTCCAGGGAGTTAAAAACGTTCGGTGTGAAAGAATATAATATCCAAAGATGTGCACATATCTTCACGATAAAAAAAAAAGAAGCAAATCTACAAGCTTGTGAGTGCCGCGCTATATGAGCTTGGTATATCTGCTATTTTCGAGGGGCGCTAGCCCCTCCTATGTCCATATTTGAGGGTCTGTGTAAACACAAACATTGAAGACAAAAGTGAGGACGCAAATTGTGATTGGCCACAATGAGATGATGCATGATGACGTACTGTATAATATGAGCGCCCCTCACTTCACACGGCTGTGATTTTTGAGGGGTTCTAGCCCCTCCCACATTCAGCTTTTGGTTACCGACCACAAACTTCGTCTTAAACGAACATTAAATTCCCAATGACAATGAATGGAGAATTTTACGTCATACACTGTAGTGTCTGAGCAAATAGCCGGCACATAATGTCAATTTCACGTCACGATGATGTACGATGACAAGAGCGCCCCTCACTTCTCTATAGATAAAGTATAAAATAATGCATGGTTAAAGTGGTTAAAAGCTATGTAACAGTATGTAAGGCGACACAGATGCGTTCCAGGTCTTAGTGATTCATCCACTCACTGTGCCCTCTCTCTGTGCAGGTGCGCGCCAGCGCCATCGCCCAGGACGCCGACCAGAACTACGACTACGCCTCCAACAGCGTCATCCTGCACCTGGACGCCGGAGACGAGATCTACATCAAGCTGGACGGAGGCAAGGCCCACGGCGGGAACAACAACAAGTACAGCACCTTCAACGGATTCATCCTCTACGCCGACTGAGAGCCAGGCACGGCCAGAGACACACGGACAGGGAGAGAGAGAGAGAGAGAGAGGGAGAGTTGCACTGCAGGGCAGGAGAGGGAGTGGTGGGGGGGGGTGGGAGGGTTTGGGGCATTGTTAATTTTGTTGACTATAAGACTAAAAAGACTAAGATCTTCACATGTTGTCGACTAAGACTAGACTATAAGACTAAATCATTTCAGATGACTAAATAGGACTAAAACTAAAAAGGTGTGTTCAAAAGACTATAAGACGGAATCCGAATTTGCTGTCAAAATTAACACGAAGACTAAAAGACTACGATTTTGATATTTAGTCGACTAAGGCTGTAAGACTAAGACTTCAGATGACTAAAAATAGGACTAAAACTAAACGGTGTGTTATTCAAAAGACTAAGACTAAAAATCTGAATTTTATGCTGTCAAAATTAACACTGGTTTGGGGTTAAAGGGGGAGACGGGGGTAAAAAAAAAAAAAAAAAGCAACTATATGGAATGCGTTCTAGTATCCTGATTCTCGCCATCATCACAAACACAGACACCTCTTTGCTTTGCATCAACGTACCAGCGTATAGCCAGACATCCTCTGCTCCCTCTCTCCGGCCGAGGCCCGGGTGTGGGTGTGGCTTCCAGAGGACCAGCGTGGTGAGGGCCGCGAGGGGACGAGAGTGGGTTGCGTTGAGGTCGTGGAGAGGCCGCATAGCGGATGGCCTGATTGTTAACCGTTGTTCCTCGGCGGAATTGCAACTCGTCAGATGCTCCGCTGCTTTTTCGGTGTTCCTCCTCCTGTGCTGCCTACACAGACTGTTCCATCACACGGAGAAAATGTTAATAAATATAAACGATTACAACAGTGACAGTGAAAAAACAACCCCCTACGTACAGTGGAGAACATACTCTTCTTCTCTCCAGCCAGTGGCTGTGCTCAGCTGTATACCCGTCAAGTGGAATAATCGGTTTGACTGAATTTGTATTGTCGTCGTGTGCTTCTTTCCCTTAGACTGTGAATTTTATTTTGTAGCGATGCATAATATCTGCAAAAAGAGGTTTTCAAAAATTATAATTTGTCCCCCCGCTGTGAAAATATCCTGTCTGTCTGTCTGTCCGACCGACCGACCGGGGGCACATGCAGGTTTATGAGATGTTAATTGTGATGCTGCTTATTGGAGATCAATCCTCGATTCAAGACTTTCACGGCAAAAACAAAAACACCTCCATCCATGCGCTCACAGAAATGGTTAATTGCTACAACTCCACATTGCAGCCAGTGGTGGACAAAGAAGTACTCAGATGTTTTACTTAAGTAAAAGCATCAATACTGCAATGTAGAAATACTCTGTTACAAGTAAAAGTCCGGGATTCTAAATTTACGTGAGTAAAAGTATTGGCATCAAAAATAAAAGTGCTCATTATGCAGAATGTCCCATTTCAAGTTTTCAAATGTATGACATTTCTTTTGAAAATGGCAGATCTACAAGCTCACAATGCGTCACATGGCGACACACTGTGAGCCTGTCGATCGCCTATTATCAAATGACCAAAGAGTACAGTATTAAAAATAGTAAATGTTACTTTCCACCACTGCATATAACATTCTTTACCCCGTCTACTTCACTCTGTTCACACGGTGTCCTTTCTGTATGGATTCACACAACGATGAAGAAGAACAACAAAAAGAAGAGTTTAAGTGTCTATTATATGTTCTAGTTTCATAGTGATGTTCTACCTGGCACAGCCTTGTGAAAAAGCAAACTTCAGAGGCCAGATTCAAAGCCAACCCGTTTTAACAGCGCACATTTATCCCCCTCTGCGGTGTGCCGACCTACTGTAGTGTACAGTATAGGGCAGTGCTGTGTGCTGAAATCTGGCACCGGAGCCAGAGAGAGAGAGAGAGTTTAAATTGAGCAACTATGAAGGAGTGTGTGTGCGACTGTGCGTGCGTGCGTGCGTGCGTGCGTGCGTAGGGATTGGATTGGGGCTTGCTTGGGGCCGGGGGTGGTAATAGTATAAGCGCGCGGGCAATTTTTCCTCTTTCAGGGTCTTTGAGCTTCACTGGATGTCATCCATTCATTAGCTGCACATTCACTGACACACACACAGGCATTATGGTAATATTTACTCGACATGGCGGCCTGACTGCTTTGCTTGGGGATGAAACCGATTGGGTTGAGTGACTTGGCTAATTATGAGTGACTGCACGTTTGTCTGTGTGTGTGTGTGTGTGTGTGTGATGTGCGTGTGTGCGTGTGTGTGTGTGTGTACACACACAATAGAGCATAGTAGTGGGCGTTGTGTTTTTTTGGACCCACTGAAAAACCCTCCAATTGATTTTTCCCATAGAAAAGAGATTTACAAAAATATGTATATCAATTATTCTAGTCTATAGAATAAAGCCATCCAGGATCCTGGTGAATCAAGACCATATAAAACCTTTGATTCTGTGAAAAAAGAAATACATATTTAATTATATGATATACTACATTTAATAAATATTGTAAACAGAATTATTTAACGTTTTTCATTTTCATTTTTTCACAGAATCAAACGATTTATGGTCATGACTCACCAGGATCCTGGATGGCTTTATTTATATAAATATTTTTGTAAATCTCTATAGGAAAAATTAATGGCCGATTTTTCAGTGGGTCCACACCACACCCACTGCTATGCTATGTGTGTGTGTGTGTGTGTGTGTGTGTGTGTGTGTGTGTGTGTGTGTGTGTGTGTGTGTGTGTGTGTGTGTGTGTGTGTGTGTGTGTGTGTGTGTGTATACTTGTGCGTGTACCTGTGAGTGCATTTTAGCATGTGCCGTGCCATAGCTACAGTACATGTTTCTGTACAATGAGTTACTCTGTGCTATAGGGCCAATGAAATAACAGATATTTTGCTCAGCCAATGAGATTGTGTGCTCTGTATATGGGAGTGGATAGCCTCTATATGGATAATGATGAGAAGAACAAACAGCTTGTAAATTAAATCTATGCTATGTTTGTCTATCTTATTTTATCTTTTGGAATTGTTGAATACATTTAAATAATAAATGGGATTTTTTGAGTGACTTGCAGTTTCTTTTCTCCCCCTCCCCCCCTCCCCCCCTTAAACACGTTAATTAGCAAAACGATCTGTGAAGGTTCTAGTTTTGGCTTGTGAGCGATCCCATGGTTGCAACAGCTGTAAACAACAGCACTTGTGTTCATTATTTCTCATTTGAAAGATTCCAGTAACAAAAATCATATCAGCCTCCGCACCGCCACACCTAAAAAGTTTATTTAGTGTGATAGGTATCGGGGGGGGGGAAGGGAGGGGTGTTCTCACAGTCGAGAAAAGCTGTGTTCGGTGATAAAGACCCCCCCGAATTCAGCAAAGTGAACGAGTGGGGCAGGGCCATTCTGCATGCCAGCGGCAGACTCCTGAAGGAAACACGGCACTATCCCTCCATCGCCCCATCACAGACGCTGCCGCATCCGTAGATATTCATCAACAAAGGAACGATTTACCCGAGCGGGGGGGGGGGGGGGGGGGGTGCAGTGGGGTGGGGTGGGGGTTAGAAATGGGGGCTGAAAGAGATAAAGCACACGCAGAATATAGTTTGACAGAGACGGATGGAGAAGAGAGAGAGATAGAGCGAGAGAGAGAGAGAGAGATAGAGAGAGAGATAGAGAGAGAGAGAAAGAGAGAGAGAGAGAGCGGCAGATATATGTTTAAAGTGGGGAGAAGATATAGGCGGGGAGAGAGAGAGAGAGAGAGAGAGAGAGAGAGAGAGAGAGAGAGAAAGAGAGAGAGAGTACAATATAAGACCCATACGGAGGAGGAGACACGAGACGGACAGGCGGGCTAATAGTGATTTGGGGGCTGCCGTGGTGGTGGATAGCGGGGCCGAGGAGAGGCTGGCTTGTTTCAAGCTAGAGTGAGTCGCGGCCGGGGCTGCGTTGCGCGGCATGGGGTGTCAGGGGAGATTAGCCGGCACGGAGCTGGAGACGGCTTGGGGATTGGACAAGTGTCACAGTGGCTGGACGCTCCGTCCTCCGACCTGGCGTGGAATGGGATGTGACGCCCGCTGTAGCTGCATGGGGTAACGTGGTGTTCTTCAGGGAGACACGGCCGCCACTGTCTGTGTTAAAGTGCTGTCGTCGCTTCCCTCCGGGCATGCAGACGGCGTAACGTGCTGCTGCCGGTGTGTCTAATTAATACACGCCTAATCCTGATTTCATTAAGCAAAAGCTGATTAAATGAAAACACGTGCTCCTGTTTACGTGCCAACTGGCCGTGGATTCGTAGCGGGGGTTTGGAGGTTTCAAAGCCTTGCTCGAGAGCACTTTACCGCTGTATCAAAGTGTGGAAGAAGTGCTGTATGTAAGTGAGGCTGCAGCCTTTGCCACACATGCAGGTATTCTCAGTCAGGGGGACACCGTTCACCAACGAGTGGTTGCTCAAAAGATTGTACTGCAACTCCGTTCCATTGGTATCTTGTTTGTCTCATCCTCTCGCCTGGCCTTTAATCTTTCTGATAAACACAACTCATCCTCGCCTGGCCTTTAACCTGTCTGATAAACACAACTCATCCTCGCCTGGCCTTTAACCTGTCTGATAAACACAACTCGTCAACTCAGCCACACATTAAATGGTAAATGGTGCATTTATATAGCGCCATTATCCAAAGCGCTTTACATAGTGCATCACATTCACCCATTCACACACCGATAGCGGAGGAAACCATGCAAGGCACCAACCTGCTCATCGGGAGCAATTAGGGGTTGCTCAAGTACACTTTGAGCCCGGGATCGAACTGGGAACCTTCCGGTTCCCAAGCGGCCGCTCTACTGCTGAGCTGCTATATACTGTACCTCCACCACCCCCAGAATGTGCCAGGCAGGTGTACTGTGCAGTCACTCCGCTGTATCCCAGAGCGCATGAGCCCAGGCATTAAGCAGCCATGCTAGCTGCCCTTGAGCCACGGTGTGACTCCACTCCACCCATCTCCTGGCTGTTGCAGCGCTGTGTACTGACATAACAGCACGCAACAGCCACGTTGACTCCAAAGAGACCTTTAACAGTCACGGATGGCGTACGTCCTTCTGGCCTCTGCAGACTCCTGCTCTAACTTTTTTTTTTTAAATGTACGATCACAGCTTTTAATGGCCCTTATGTGCTGCAGGCGGACACACCTAGACAGAGCGGGTCAGGGAAGGTCAGTATGGAGAGCAAGGCTGAATTTCGTACATCTGTATTTTTCCCTCTCTCTCTCTCTCTCGCTCTCTCTCTCGCTCCGTTTCTCTTTCGCAGAGTGAAAACTCACAAGATGTAGCGCGATGTCTCCAGAGAGCACACTGGAGGAAAAAGAAGAGATTAAAAAGAGGACATTAGTGACCTTTCAAAGCGCTCCCTCCTTGGTGCTTTTGCACAAACCCCCGAAGAAGAAGAAGAAGAACAAACTATTCAATGTCTAAAAAGTTGACAGGCTAAACAAAGTTCAAACCTATTTTCTTAAGCTATGGAATATTGCTTGCCGGGTAAGTGCTATATTCAAGTATGCCATTCAATTACACAAAGAAGTCTTTGTGGACAAACATCAGAAGCCATCATCGGGCAGTCAAATGTGACAAATGTTGAGCGCTGTGTACTACTAGACATAACAGCAAGCAACAGCCTTGACTCCAAAGAGACCTTTAACAGTCACGGATAGCGTACTGTATGTCGTACGATGGCGCACTTACCCGGCTCGAGGAACAATGTTACGTCATGTTTGTCATGACATGAACACACTGCATTATCTTTCAAATGCTTATTCACTCACCGATAACAATCAACATGTCTGTGGCACACTGCCTTCCATTGCTTCATTTAACCCACAAGATTCTACAAATGACAGTTTTCTGAAAAACCCATGTTTCTATGTCAGTGGTTCTCAAACTATTTCATGTCAAGGACCCCCAGAATGATATGTAATTGGCCGCCGACCCCCGTCTGAAAATATGTTGTTGCAGGAACCCCTCAAAAGAAAAGAGTTGAGTTAAAAATGTTCGCTCTGAGCGCGGCACTCGGTGCCGCACTACGAGCTTGTAGATCTGCTATTTTTCAATAGCTAAAGTATAACATAATGCTTAAAACACCAAAAAGGGTTCCCGCCCAAAATGGATTAATTCATTATCTTCTTCTTCTTCTGAAAACAGAAGGATGAGCAATTTGAGGTACTATATCATGATGCCGATTAGAATACAATTTAGGCATTGGGCTTATCCAGAACGCCTTACAAAGTGCAAGGTCGGAACTCCGAAGTGCTATTGCAGCTCAAAATGCGCCGCATCGCAATATTCAGTGTGCAATCATAATCATGCTTAAGGAAACAAAATATACTGTGAATAACACACACACTATACATTTCATTATATCTATTGTGTACCTTGGATTCAAATAAAAAATAATCGTATGGTAGGCTACACCGTTCAGTGGTAACGCGATATCAAGGTTGTAGTTTTATAAATACATTGTGGAACGGAAATTGTGCAAATGTATGTAAATTAATTTCAGGCGTTGACACTGTCGTATGACACCATGTGACACTGTCGTATGACACAGAGTATACAAATCAGGCTTTAGAGATGGGAAGAAAAGCGTTTGTTTTTCTTCTGGTATACAAATGACCTAATCACTTAGCGACGTGGGTGGCACTAACTTCAGCCCATAATGAATGTAATTGCCGGGTGTGCAATGCATCTGTTTCTTTCTCTGTGCGTGCGTGCGTGCTCGCTGACACGCACGCACGCACTGTACGGTGTATAATTTATATGAGTAGACAGAACTATAGAGCCTATGGGACATGGGGAGATGGATTCATTTTCGTTAGAGGGCAGGTATCATAGAGAAGATATTAACCTCCACACACTGCACACACACACACAGTACACATGCACGCGCACACGCACGCACGCACACACACACACACACACACACACACACACACACACACACACACACACACACACACACACACACACACACACACACACACACACACACACACACACACACACACACAGTACACACTCCCACTCTTAAAGACTGCAAGACGACACACACTGAATACCAGGGCTGGACTGGCCACAGGTCATACCGGCATATTCCCGGTGGGCCGCGACCGTAGGGGGCCGCCATGATTAAAAAAAAAAAAAAAAAACCCAATTTTGTTTTACAGGCAGACATGCCAATAGGCGGCAGGCCACCAGGAAAGGTCCGGGCGTGCTGCCATTCTGCCAGTTCTATCATGATAATTTCACTGTACCTGTATCAGTGAGTGACAAATAAACCCTCTACAAAGGGTTGTGTAGTTGTCTGTTGGTTTGTATCATTTATGTTGTTCTGTAAAAGTGGTGGTATTAGGGCTTGTTTGTTTGTGTGTGCCGCGACGGAGAGGGCGGTAGAGTTTCTGCTATCTGCGCGCTGGCCGGTCTGGGCCAAATTCACGCGAAAATTCCTGCTGAATACACATTGAATGTCAGTTGCATTAATACTGTATGCACTTTACTGTATAACTATTGACAAGCAGGGAAAGCGAGGCCCATCGTTGTGCAAATTAAAACAACAACACTTTCCTTTCCACACAGCAGTGACGTTCTTCCAATCGATCCGTTTTCACAGCGCGGCTCCTCGGGGCCTCCTCGGGGGCGAGCCGTCTAGAACAGTGGTTCCCAAACGTTTTAACCCATGACCCAAAAGAGAAATGTATATCTCCCCGGGACACAAAACTAGTGAAAACAGCCGATCTACAAGCTCACAAAAGTCACTGCACGTTGCTTCGCTTAGATCGGCTATTTACACTACTTCTTCATTATTATGATTCTTTTATTTTAAATGTAACTTATTAGATTTGTTTGTTTTAAAAATGATGTATCTATCTATAAATGCACCAAGTCTCTGTACTGTACGTATACGTAATTATGTGTGTATGACTGTAATCCACGTAACTCGAGCCCTGTTCGCCCCACCGACTTCAAGTTCGACACACGCGTTCCACACCGGTGTCACAACACTTCATATTTGAGCATGCCTGACACAGAACTCCATAGAATAAAAGGAACACAGAGAGACAGATACAGAAATCTCCATATATGGGCATAAAAGGGACACAGACAGATGGGTGGAACGGGTACTCTGACACGGGTACAACGGGTATTGCATAGCCGGGTGGGGCATGGATCTCCAACTTCCATTGTTCCCGATTCGGTGCTCTACAGCCGGGCACCGGTCTAGTATTTTTTAATGTAGGAAAAGAAAATGGGATTCTTACTCAAGTTTTCGTTTGGGAAACAGTGGTGTGCCTGTGTGTGTGTGTGTGTGTGTGTGTGTGTGTGTGTGTGTGTGTGTGTGTCCGTGACTCATTTCGCAAACCGATCAACAGCAACTATCTTGTGTATGCTGTACTGCCAGTAAGCCAAGGAAATAAATCCCTGAATATTTTCCACATGTCGTTTTTTTTTGTGTGTGTGTGTGTGTGTGTGTGTGTGTGAACAATATTATAACAATCATCTAGTTCAGTGGTTTTCAACCAGTGGTCCGTGGACCACCAGTGGTCCTTGAGGGTGTTCCAGGTGGTCCCCAGCAAAATGATGGAGAGTTGGTAACCAAATGGACCCTTATTAGATCTTTATTGTTTAACATCAGCATTACTTAATTTACAAGCAGTCTACACAATTAGAGAATTTAGAACAATTGTTATTTTGATCAATGTTCTATGGTGTCTTCTATGGTACCAAGTACTATAGCCTCACGTAGCGATACTAAATATATTACTGCGTGGATATTAGTCTTGTCTCTCTCAGTGTTCCATCTTTTTCTGCAATGTCCCGCCCCATATTTGCATACTGGGCCCTGATTGGTTATTGCCTGCTTCCAGACGAATCTGGTTGGCTCGTCACCATTTCGTCTGTGAAGTCATTCCACAATTGAGAGGGGCCAGACTTAATCTGTCCTGGGGCGATATGCATTGAGAGGGGCCAGACTTAATCTGTCCTGGGGCGATATGAGAGGGGCCAGATTTAATCTGTCCTGGGGCGTTATGAGAGGGGCCAGATTTAATCTGTCCTGGGGTGATATGAGAGGGGCCAGACTTAATCTATCCTGGGGTGATAAGAGGGGCCAGACTTAATCTGTCCTGGGGTGATATGAGAGGGGCCAGACTTAATCTGTCCTGGGGTGATATGAGATGGGCCAGACTTAATCTGTCCTGGGGCGATATGCATTGCAAAGTCATGATGAAGGCTGGCTACGTGAGTCTAGGTACCAACATCATTCATTACAGTATAGAATTGTGGAACAAAATCATATCTAACAACAACAAAATATTATGATATGTACTGTAGCTTGCGGAGTTAGTTCAGTCAGAGTTAATACGCTGCATTACTATGGGTGCATACACTGATATGCAAAACCCACCTGCAATTGGCTGACGTGGCAATCAGCTGACCAATCGGGGCAGGGTATTTAAGCTCACCTAAAACTGCATTCTTCCTGCGTTCCTTCTGCATTATGGTTCCTGGTTGTTGTTATGCGCCGTTTGTTCCCACCGCCACCCCAGCACCACCGGTGGGCTCTGCTATTTCTGTTCCCCATGGGGGGGGGGGGGGGGTTGTTATTGTATATCTATATCCATGCTCTTAATGTTTAATGATGGCTGTATTGTGCAGAGCAGGGAGGAAATGTATAGCAGAGCCGAACGCCAAGATAAAATATCATATGCACACTTATTCTCATTCTATAATAAATATTTGTGCAATCTATTGGTGAGTTATCCGACTGAACTTTGGTTTTGGGTCTGAGCAGCTGAATCTCATCAATCTCATCAAATGCGGAATAAATAATGGGCCGTCCTTGATATGAAAAAGGTTGAAAACCACCGATCCAGTTTATTTAGTGCTTTTCTAGATACTCAAAGTTGCTTATGAGTCTAATATATTTGGGAGAGAGACACACACCATCAGCATGATATCATTAACATGACGTCAGAGATCCACAGGGAAGCCGTGCCGTTATCAGAGCCCGTCTTGTTCAATCAATAACGGAACAGGCCTCCAGACTCTTGCATAGCTTTTTGTTCGGAGCCGTCTGTTGATATACTGAGTAATAATTTCCAAATTTAACTCACTTAGCCACCCTGCTGCTCTGCTCTTCTGCAGCCTGGTGGATGTGTGTGTGTGTGTGTGTGTGTGTGTGTGTGTGTGTGTGTGTGTGCGCGCGTGTGTGGGCCAAGCCTCGTGTCACCTGTGCTGGGCGCGCTCTGGGCGGAGAGGCAGTAAGCGAGCTGGTCTGGAGTGGGAGTGGGCCATGCAGGGCAGGTGGGATTTGAGGCAGGGGGAGTGGGGGTCGGGGGAGCAGACATCTGTGATGAACACGCACAGACATGCGTGTTACTCTGTACGTTGGCAACTTGGGAGGGCCACTGGAAGCAATTTACAATTTACAATTTAGGCATTTAGCAGACGCTCTTAATCCAGAGCGATTTACATTAAGCAAGAACAAAAAAGCATGGGAATACATCATATAAAAACATTTATCAAGAAACATGCGTAAGCTAAGAAAGTAACAGTGGAATATCTATATAATGAAGCTATACATATAAACTATACATCTATACTATATGCTATACATATGTACTATGACGTGCTATGACTACATACAATGCAATTATAGTGCTGTCTACATAATATGCTATAAGTCTGTATCAAATGCTATCTAAAGCTGAAGCTGAAGCTGAAGCTGAAGCTGAAGCTGCATGCACACAACATACCCGTGCTCATCATAGACATAAAAAGGTAGACGGCTCCTTCGGCTCTGGGGCATGTGTATCTCGAGTAGGCAAGATGGAGGCAAGCTTTTGCAGAATCATCATAGCGGAAGCTTGCCAAGCTTCCGTGTGCATAACGGAAGGGGACATTCGGTTTGTTTTCTCATGCCAATAAAGCTAATTTGGATGGAATTGATAAGTCACTTGAGTGGCAGTGACGTAGCGTGCCTTCCAGACTTCTGCTTGACTTCCGCCAAACGCTGGAGACACATGGATCCAACGAACTGCAGCGGCCAATGAGGCATCTATTTTTTTAAATACATTATGTCCGTGATGACTATAGCGCTCAGAGGCGCCGTTCCTGCGAGTGCCTTCTCGCTGGTGCACCCTTGAGAATTTACAAGCCCCAAGGACATGTGGCCGCCGCGTTTGCCAGATTTACCGGTACATTAAAGCAGGTCACCCATTGACTTTTAACAATCCATGGTCTACACACCTATACTACTTAGCAGGTCACACAACAATGGAACATTTATATGCATATGCTATTAATACTCTGCAGCTTTGTAAAGCTTTGAAGGTGCACAAGTGGCATGTTTACGCACAGTGATAGATCACTGGCAGCATGCACCAACACGAGGGATGGAGAGGGGGAAGAAAAACCCTTCTGGTTTAATTAATAGCGTTTCGGTGTCAAAGCCTTCCTCAGCATGAAGAAAGTGGTCAGTGATGTTGTGTGTACCAAATAGGGATGGGCAATTAATCGGTCATCACATCTTATCGGCCGATATTGGCCTTAAAATGCAATATCGGTATAGAAACGATATAAAACTAGAACTGCACTCTGTCGAGTGCATACTTGCTTGTTGCATGAATGGCCAACTAGTGCGCAAGCAGAGCGCGCAAGTACAAGCAAAGTCCCAGCAAATTGTGCCTGATACGGCAGTGGTGCCAGATTACATACATGTATACACAGGAGCATTACCTTTAATCCTCCCAAAACTAAAACATATCGTCATTACGTCACCATCGAAAACCAATTACACTCTGGCATTGGGTCCTTTAATCCACATATTTCTTACGTCATTATTGAGAGCTATACATATATACTATATGTATATGTGTATATGTAATTTGTAAGTTGATTAGCGGTATACTGTGGTAGTGTGGTTACTTTGCGCCTTTTCAAATCCCAGCCAACTCGCCACTTTTGATGCGTATGCACCGTCCCAGCAAATTGTGCCTGATACGGCAGTGGTGCCAGATTACATACATGTATATATAGGAGCATTACCTTTAATCCTCCCAACACTAAAACATATCGTCATTACGTCACCATCGAAAACCAATTACACTCTGGCATTGGGTCCTTTAATCCACATATTTCTTACGTCATCATTGAGAGCTTGTTATACATATACACACCATGTAATCTGGTCCCAGCAAATCAGGCACAATTTTGCTTGGCTGGGACGGTGCATACGAGCCGGGCGAAACTAATACTGCAAGTAAATATTATCAGTTTTAGCAGATATTTTATTTCATAATGATTATCAGTGTTTTCTGGGGAAGCTTTCAAAAGAGTCAACAAGTTGGAACATTTTTAAATAAAAAAATAAATACTCAAGCTGTTTATGTTGAGATATGGGTCAACATTTCAATAATAATATTCCTAGTTTTGGATTAAAGAGGTATTGTTTTTTTTCAAATTCAGTGTTTATAAGCATTATTTTTTTCAGAATGGATAAAATGATTATAATATATCGGTTAAATCGGGCAGAACAGCAATTCACCCATTCAAGACGTTAACCCTTTAGCTATTGAAAAATAGCAGATCTACAAGCTCGTAGCGTGGCAGCTTGTACTGTAGATTTTTATACTGCTATTTTTTGAAAAATCTTGAAAATGTAGCTCAAATCTTTGAAAATAATTATTTCAGAGCGAAAGTTTTTAAGTCAAATCTTTGCTTCTGGGGGAGGTCCCTGGAACCACATATTTTCAGACGGGGGTCGGGGGACAATTTCATATAATTTGAATCTGGTCTCAGGTCTAAATGGATTAATTGGACCGGATATCGATATCGGCCAACATGTCTCATCGATACATCTCTACTGATAGACAGACATTTGCTCATGCACTGCATGTGGAACATAATTATAGCCACAGATTAGTACATGCGCACCCCCCACACACACACACACAGGCGCACATGCACACACACGTATATGGCATTGATGATGTCATTGACCGGCTCTTGGACACTAGACAACAACAAATTTGGAACTACAATTAACAGTGTTCTTGGTACAGTATTTCTTCTGCCATATGCTCGGAGGGACTTCACACACACACACGCACGCACAGACCTACGCATGCATGCACGCACGTGTGTGTGTGTGTGAGATGTAGATTAGTGGTTCTCAAAGTAGGGGTCATTGTGGGAGCTTTTGGCTAAAAGGGACAACGTGTTGACAGAGCTACCATCAGCTCCATGCGTGGAGGGTTTGGTTTGGACCAGAATGAGACGAGGATTCTGGAGGAGAAAAGAGGCGGCCAAAATGAACCTCTGCAAGGTGAAGGAGGCCACAGGAGAGAGACGAGACGAGGAAAGCAGCCCTGAGAGAGACATCGTTAAAAAAAGAGAGAGAAAGGCTGACACCTGCCCCCCCCCCCCTTCCCCTTCCTCTGACTTCCACCCTCACAACATTGCTCTGCAGATCACAGCGTTAAGAATTGTTGAGAGGACGATTTGACGAGTGCTTGTCTCCAGGGAGCCACACAGATATAGACAGACAGACAGACAGGCAGGCAAGCGTGCGCGCGCACACACGCACACACACGCACACGCACACACTTCTGGGAATGGCTCCGTAGAGAGGTTCAGTGAGCCATCTGCCAAATTAGGCCAAGAGCCGTGAGCCCGCACAACTTCACTGTTCTATTCAATTTTCAATTACTGGGCTAGAGGCTCATGCACAATAAGTTCTATAGATGCACATGCACTTTTTTGTTATTAAAAAAGCATTTGAACACATGTTGCGCGCATTAATACAACATACATTGTCACAGTCAGACGGCATGGCATTCAATACGGTATATACAAATGAATCATGCAAACGTGCCTGAGTGTCGCTCATTGTTGTTCTATAATGATGCTACTGTACGCCGCTACGCGTTTGAGGACGAAGCACTCGAATAGAGCCTCTTCAAGAAGAAATCGGTTTGCATTAAAAAAAGCTGTGCGGCGCACACACACACACACACACACACACACACAAGAACACTGATATACATACATGCATATACATGAGCATGCATGCAGTAGGCACTATAGGCATGCACCGTAAACATACACACGCCGAGAGCCTCAGTCAACAGGCAAACAGTGGCAGATTCTTCCCATTTCCCCAAAGGTCAGCGAGGTATAGATCAGGGAGGGCGATGAGACAACCAACGCGCCCGGCTGAAAATGTCATTGTCGCCCATCGCCATGGCAGCCGGCGAGCCTTGGCAGGGGCCTGAAGTGCTCCAGCTAAAGGCCAGATTATCTAGTGGAGCTAATTGAGCCCCGTGCATTGTGTATACCGCATACAAGGAACGAGCTAAATACAGACTCACAGGAGAAACTTGCAGTTTTCTCTTTCATGGATACAGTATATATATATATATATATATATATATATATATATATATACGACATGAAAGGAAAACAAAAGCAAAATGCTGAAGAAACACAATTAGTATAGTGATGCACCGATGTATTGGCCACGTAATCAGTATCGGCCGATATTGCTGTTATCGGTCAACATCGGTATCGTCAAATAAAACTGCCATTAAAACTGCCATTTGGCAGTAGCCGATATTTATCTGTTGTTGATAAGCATACATTTTGCATTGGCTATGTTGGTGTGTTGGTTATCTGTATAGTCTACCAAGCTGTAGATTCAGAACATGTGTTTCTTGTATTAAAGATCTCTTGTATTTGTTTCTCTGGCACAAAAGGGGGAAATAAAAAGAACAAAAACTAAATAAACATATACAGTATCGGCATCAGTATCTGCTAAATCGGCTAAATTGTTATTTTAAACATCGGTACTGACATGTTGCATTTTTATGTTGTTCTTTATATTTGTCTCCATATTTTGTTACAATTTTGCCAGCAACCAATCATCCAATCTGGGTGTTGGCCAGAGTGAGAACACTCCCTAATTGTTGGACCTTTGTCCCATCCTATAAATGTGAGCATCTCTGAAACCGAGATAAATGCATTTAAAAAACCTGTTAACATTGAGGCTGACTGCGGACACATCCGGTTTTATTGATCGCCTAGCAACCGCGAGGCATTCACAATCTAACTTAAAATAAAAAAGAGTATACTTGTCAATGAAGGTGTAACAACATGTGTCAAGACTCCCCTCCCTGCCACACACCGAGCGCGTTTTTCGGATTTTTAGCTGCGTTTCTCCATCGGTTTTCCAAAAAACGCGTAAACGCGTTTACAGTCACTTCTGTGGAATTCGAGGCCCCACCTCTCCCAATGGTTGCCACCGGAACATGGATGTCTCGCCAACAGAGGAACCGTTATTAAAACAAAAGGTGAAGAGGAAAAAACTAAACGCATTCTGAGGTCCAGGAAGGAACGCCTGGAGGTGTCATTTACCAGGGGTCATCGCCATGTTAGCTTGTGGTGGACATTTTGGTCAGAATTTCCATTTTTGCCACGGACATACAACATGAGCGGACAATAGATATTACCAGCAAAAAAAACGCAAGAAGCTAGCCCTGAACTCCGAGAGTGTGACAAATGGAATTTGTACACTCTCAGAGTTATGAAAAAGTTTGAGAACCACTAGTACTAGTGGACTCGGCGGACCCTTCAGGGGGTCATAAAGACGGCCCAGAGGATCATGGCATGTCCCCTTCCATCTCTGGAGGACCTCTACAAGAGACATTGTAGCAGGAGAGCCAACAGTATCCTCAAGGACCCCTCCCACCCAGGTCTGTAACTCATGCCCTCAGGGAGGCGCTATAAAGTCATCAAGGCAAGGACGAACAGACTGAAAGAAATAGTTTCTACCCCAGAGCAGTCATAGCTCTAAACACTGACACTTGACACTTTATGGACTAAAAGGACCTACTGTGCAATATGCCTTAAATGTTTGTATTTTATATATTTATATATTATGTATTTTGTTTTAAATGCACTGAATTTCGTTGTCTTGTACAATGACAATAAAGATATTCTGATTCTGATGTGCCATACGTGGTGTCATAGTAAACCAGTGTCATTCCGAAGAAAACATGGAGACTGACATTCAGTATGAGGGTCTTATGTTGAAAATAAGAAAATGTTAATGTCATGTAAAAACAAAATCTAAAATTGGCCATCGACAGGGACAAGTCTTGCCACGGACACATTTTGACCATGTTGTTGTGGCATGTTGATGACCCCTGGATTTACAGATCAATAATCGACATCATTTTGGCAGTGACAATGGAATTGAGTCAGTTGGCAATGAAACGGTCGACATAATATTAGATTTTATTACGTTTACCTAAATAAGTCGTCACAGTACTATGGACGTGAACAGACTTTAAATAGACGATAACGAGCACCAGCTGGCAACTCTGTTGGGTTGTGTTGCAGTACTCGTTCGCCGTGCGCACACGTGTTCGCCCAGTGAGTCACTGGGAGAGACACAACGGAGAAAATTACATTTTTATAGCCATGTCCAAACATGCACGGGAGCATACATGTGTCCTTCATAGACCTTGAACATAATGTTGATGCCTTATTGCTTTTCATACATAGCATATGGAGTTGTGCTGTACAGTACCGTATGTCATTATACACTAGTGGAGTATTCCTTCAAATGTATGGTAAATGTCATGATCTCGGCTGTCAGTCAGAGTCAGATTTTCATATATTTATATATACACATATGAGCCATGTGCGGCTCATATGTGTTTCTAATTTAATAGTTGTAAAGTTGTACCCAACACATGGCAAGAAACCCAAAGCCACAACAGCTACGTCGCTATTGCAACACCCACAACACCATCTTACACACTACACCCACACACACTCACACGGCAGTGACGTCACACACTTACCTTCGCAGTGTTGCAACGCTATCTCCTCCTATCGCGCCGAACGGCAAAACTCGACACCACCCGCCAAACACTGGCACTGGCACTGCCACCAAAAATGCCTCCCGTCCACACTCACGCCGCCAATGCATTTGTTTACTACAAACATTAACGCCCGAAGCACCCACACCCCCGGAACACTGTTGCCCTTTCACCACGCTAAATTCGCCAGGTCTATGCAAGTGAGCACAAATTACATGTGAGAAAATTCTTTCACAAGCCCACAAATGCCATTCAAATGCCTAGTATATAAATATATGAAAACACATGAAGCTGTCACAGATTGCCAGTCAGTATGAGAGTACTAGTCTGGCTAATTAAGTAGTAGACAATAGGTAAAACTGCCATTGTATTAATTGTTAGACCCTAGATTTAAAATGATGACTCAGTAATTAGTAGATGCTTTCAATCAAGCATTACATTGTTTCCCAAGTTAATGTCAGCCATTTGTCTGGCATTAACTTGTCTACAGAAAATAACATTTGCTCTTCTTTTGGTATTCAATCAAGTGTAGGTTACTTGAGTGTGTTCTTTGAGTGGTGCAACCACTCCCTTATGGAGCTATGTGTGGCTGGCTGGGTATCAGGCTGGCTGGGTGTGTTTGAGCACGAAAACAGCATGGCTGTTTTTCACCAACTATGCGCAACCTAACACATACACAAACAACCCCATAGTGCCAGATCAAAAGTATGGGTATTATACAGTATTGTATACAGTCAAATCCAATCACCAATGTGTGAGATATTCCAGATATCCTGGCTGTGTTGTCGTAGCGCATACATCGCATGCTCTCCAGAATTCATTAGATTCCTTGGACTTGACGTATATGTCAATGTGTTCAGTGTGAGAGTTCACCATGTCAGAGATAATGGCCTGCGTGCTGCGTGAGGATATGCTAGAACCCAGTGAGTGCCAGACCGGGAGTTACGCAGGAATGCAGGATAGCGGGAGAAAAGAAAGTCTACTTTCACTCAGTTATTGTGTGTCTTCAATGTGAAATAATGAACTGCTATTTGAGCACTGAGGACAACGAAGGACCACGAACTAAGAGCGTGCTGGCTGAGAGATGGACATCAGATCGGGCGCCATGATGACAGTACACGGGTACTGTATACAGTAGGTACAGAGCGTACCGCTCATCTGACAGTTGCTTGACTGTAAGCTATTATGCATGGGGCCATTCATTCAGATGCCTGACGAGCGGTGATACATCAAGCCAGCAACATTAATTTCCCATGGTCGGTTTGCATCGTGACAGTGATCTGATTGGAATCTGATCACTGCAATGCACTTATAATTATTCTTAGACTGTGTTTTGGTGTCTTACAAGTTACAACACCTTATGAGCAATACGTATACTCCAAGCAAAGTGTTCCAGCTCAGGTCAGTTAAACTTCAGTTCAGCTCAAGTTCAGTTGAGTTCAGTTCATCACTTACAGTTGAACCATTCCACCCTCAAGGATATAATTGTTCTATGCAAAGTCCTTAACCCATTTAGGCCTGACGTTGACATTTTAAAAATGTCTTCTAAATCATGACACTTTTCTGAAATACCTACAGTATATGTTTCTAAGTCAGTGGTGCTCAATATTTCATGTCAAAGACCCCAAAAATGATATGTAATAAGACGCCGACCCCCATCTGAAAATATGCTCCAGGGACGCCCCCAGAAGCAAAGATTTGAGTTAAAAACGTTCGCTCTGAAAGTATATATATTCAAACATTTGGAGGAGCTTAGGTAATAATTGCAATCTGGTAAATAACAAAGCCAAAGCAGACAGGCCTGTTGATGTAAACACACGCCTGGATATCAGCAAATATTTATTTTGCTCTTCTTCATCCACGCTGACGTAAAAGGTCACGCCGAGAAGACGGGAGGAAGGCACGTCTTTTAGCCTCCAGTATACTCGGAGCTGTTTGCTCATTACTTGATTTGAATTGACTCAGCCCAAATACGAGCAATTATGAGGATTTGTTCACAGTGTTTTTTTCATTTTTTTTTTTTTTTGCTTTGCATTTCAGAGGGAGAGATAAATGCTCAAAGCTTCCCGAATTTCCCTTCTCTTTGCCATCCATATGCTGCTCCGACGCTGGTTAATGGGGGTCATCGTCAGCGCAAAGACGGGGTCAGTACTATAAACCTGATGTTGTAAAAACCATCACACATGCACAAACAACCAAACAGACGACATGCCTCAGATGTCCCGCGTGCTAATTCTTACGTGGCGCGTGTCCCGCACGTTCCGACAACACACTGGCTATAACAGAGGCTCACACACGCACACAGAGCACAATCTCCTCCTGATCAGCAAAGGCCAAGTGTTGACTTTGACAAAGGGCAACTTGCCTCGCCTCTCTGCCCTCCATTTCCATCTCCTTTTCACCTCCTCCTTCCACTTTCTGCCGTTCTATCCTCATCCTTCTTTCCTTTTTCACTCTCATTCTTTATTTTGTGTGTGTGCGTGTGTGTGTGTGTGTATGTGTATGTGTGTGTGTGTGTGTGTGTGTGTGTGTGTGTGTGTGTGTGTGTGTGTGTGTGTGCACGTGCATATCGTGCAAATTCCCAGCCTTCTTGGCAGCATACAGCTATACGTGCCTGCCATGAAAAAGGTATTGTATGTAAAATACAATTGGCTAAGGGGGTATTTTGCATTTAAATGCTAAAAAGCCCGTCGGATTATGCCGGGATGTCTCAGCCATTCTCAACCCCGTTTTAGAAGTAATTTTGAATGCCTACTGTGATGAATGCACAAACAAGATGTTTCGGATTTCCCGGAGTATAGGGATCGTCAATGTCGTCGGCCCAAGACGAGATGAAAACACGAAACAAAATGCCCTTCCTCCTTCCCCTCGCCTGACGATTTTTTACCAGTTACCTGTTTCTGCCCATTCCACACGATACACCCCCTCGATAAAAACCCTCCCTCCCTCTCCCTCTCTCCCTCCGTCTGTCTCTCATTCTCCAGGACTGTTTCTGTGCGGCTCCACAGGGGAACAGTGAGACCAAGAGTGAGCCTCCGAGAGCAAATTATGTACATTTAAATGAACAGTTTCCTTGAGACTGCTCAGCGCCGAGAGAGAGCTCAGACGGAACGGACTGGAACACGCTCACTCTGAAAGGAGGGGGGGGCGTTATGGGTGTGTGCTCGTGTGTGCGCGTGTGTGCACACGCAAGGATAGGTGTGTGTACTCAGGGCACACACTGCAGCCCTGAGTGTAAAACTTGAGTGGACCCCAGGCCCTCGCTAAACCTTAATGGCTTTACCGTCCACCACTCCACCTCCTCCTCGGGCTGCATTAGGAGTTACATTTCATACATGGGGGGAGTGGGTGGGGGGGGGGGGCTGACAGTTCCTCTCATATATTTATATATTTATTCTGTTTCTCTGTGCCCATCATGTCCACCCCGCTATTTAACTTCATCCTCGCCGTCGTGCACGACCGACTTCACGAGAGCCATCGGCGTGGAGACACCGACACACATCTTTTACTCAATAGTATAACATTACTGCAATAAAGAAATGCCCTGTTACAAAGTTAGATCCTGGAATTCTAAATGTACTTGACTAAAAGTACTGAAATATTATCTAATATATCTAAATGTAATTAAAGCACAAAAAGTAGAAAGTATTCATTATGCAGAATGTCCCGTATTTGAACGTTTTCAAATGTATAAAAATCTCTTGAAAGTTGCAGATCTACAAACACATTGCGACGCATTGTGAGCTTGTAGATCGGCTATTTTCAAAAGGCAGAAATGTATATAGGGCTGAATGCTTAATGTATGTTTTGCAATAATAATCTAAAATCTACAAAGTAACCAGTAACTAAACTTTTTTTCAAATAATTGTAGTGAAGTAAAAGTATTATATTTGTCTCTCCGAGATGTAGAAGTAAAAGGTATTGGAAATTACTCAAGTAAAGTCGTGCACGCCAGCCTTCCCCACGCCGCCGCACGTGGAGGGAGAGGCTCTCTTCAAAGAGATGCGCCTAAATGTTCTCAGAGGGGATGGATGGAGAGAGAGAACTCTCCCACCCAGCAGCGACCCATCAGTCCCTGTGCACGCACGCACGCACACACGCACACACACACTATTACTATTCCTGAGAGGACGTCACAATTTTAGGACGGAATTGAAAATAGCCAAAAGTATCCAAAAATATCCCCCCCCAAAAGATATAAGATCTACAGCGCGTCAACGCGCTGTGAGCTTGTAAATCGGACACTTTTTACGGTGCGCAACACCATCATGCAACTATGAATCTGCATACTGTAACTCCATCCCCAACCCCTATATAAGCCTAACCTCCAAAAATGTCTTATGCTTCCTGACTCTTACCACAACTCTAAAGATCTGTCGTAACCATAAAACAATTTATCTTGTGAGGAGCAGGATATAGGTCCTCACAATGTCTGTTTTTCAAATTGTATTATACTCACGCACGCACAAGTGCACACGCACACCTGTGGCTTTGGGTTTCGGCTCGGCCAATGCATCTTTTGGAGCTTCCTTTGTTTGTCATGCCGTTTCATTATTTACAAGCCACCCTCGAACACCCTCGGATGTCGTTTATCATCCCGAGAGCCCCCAGCATCCGCCAGGTCTTGTAAACCTGATGAATAAGTAAACTAGTTCCTCCTCTGCGCTGTTTACCGCCCTCCATGCGCTGTCTCCGTCTCCGTCCCTTTGTTTCTTCCGGGCGTCGGGAACAAAGGGAAAGTTGAAGTGCCACAGCTTTGAGAATACAGTACAGTCTTAGTGTACCTCCTGTCCTGGTCAAACTCTTCTTACTTGTTGCCATGGTGAAACCTGGGCTTATGATCGCTCATTTTCTTTTAGCGACCTATAGTCATGATTGGCTGCATGCCCCTAAGCCAATGGAAGTCTGAACCCATACTCTGCAGCGCCGCAATGCGGAGAGAGTGGCAACAGCAGCTAATGTAACTACAGCAGCTAACGTAACTGGAGCTACAGTACAGGAAAGCCTAACAAAACACTGTGAAAAACTAACGAAAAGAACGGCCGAAACGAACGAAAACAATGGCCGGGAGGTTGTGACAGAGAAACATGTGAGCCATCCGCTCCACAGTAGGATGTGTGGGCCGGAAAAGCAACCGCAGGGATCTGTTCCGTTCAGTGCCGTGCAACACAAACCGGTTCAAGAGAACTTTTGTACCAACAGCTATTAGGCTCTTCAATTCGAAGGCCAGCCGCTAGGTCTATGAACTGGACTGAGGTTTTTTTAGATTTTAGTTATTTATGGGCCTGAGTGCAATAACAAAGGATTTTTAATCATCCCCACTGTCACCTTTTAAATGCTTTTTAATGCCTTTTATGTTTATTCCCGCTTAGTCTTTAACATGTGTCCCCCTGCTTTTGTAATGTGTTTTTTAACTAACATGCCTGTACGAGCTTTGGGATAACCTGAATTTCCCCTTGGGGATCAATAAAGTATCTATCTATCTCTATCTATCTACATACAGGTTTAAAAAAAAGAAAAACGGGGGACAGATGCACAACGGAGACATCCCCAGTTCAAATATGATTATTTATTATTATTTGTTTTCGGGGGGGGGGGGGGGGGGGGGGTTCCCCAGTTCAAATATGATTATTCTTGGGGGTCGCAGCCTGAAAAGGTTGAGAACCACTGCTGTATATTTCCAGTCCAGTCCACAGTAGCGAGCCAGAGCTGTCTAAGCACTTCTGTCTGTCCAATGAGCTGGAGTCATCCAAATGGAGATCAGCTGGTAGTTATTCAATGACTTCACCATGCTGGCCCTGCACTCTCCAGGGCTGGCTGCGTGCGTGTGGGGGTTAACGAGGGGGGACGTGTAGTGTTCAATTGGCTGCCCCCCCCCCACCACCACCCACCCCAATGCAGTAGGAGGAGCTTTTCAGAATTAGGCTAATTTCCACCCTAACAGCGCAGAATTAGCACAGATTTAGCCAATTAGAAAATCAAGAGTCAGTTTCACGGCCAACCTGTTTCCTCTCTCTCTCCAGTAAAAGTGTTCTTTGGTGTCTCACTTATGCTGTTACGCGTCCGTGCATGCATGTGTGCGTGTCGTGTCGTGTGTACGCGCACGCGTGTGCGTGCGTTTAAGAAAATGCAAAAGGGAATTGACATGGTGAAAGCATCCCCATGTGTCCCCGATACTCCCCGACAACTTTTAGGTCCGCTAATACCAACAAGGCTCTAACCTGCAGCTGTTCCATGGATGAAATATACGCTGTGTCCGCCAGAAGACAAATCTATTCTCTGGCTTCGGTAAAATACTGCCTATGAGGCAATATCTTATTTGTAGGGCTGAGACCAGAGAGTCTCAGAGGGACCAATTGAAGCGAGGCCCTTTCCATTGCTGCTCTTTGTGTGCTAATGATGAGGGCCAGAAAGACTGATGGCTTAACAGAGACTCTCACGTGGTCTCGTCTGGTGCAGCCAGTTGATCTTAGCCTACCGATACGTCTGGACACGTCAACATTTAAACCGGGTGGACAGCGGCGCAACACGGACCGAACGCTAGGGGGGGACATATAGCGGCGCCGCGAAGCGGCGCCGCCGAAAAATCCGTCCCCCCCGTCCCCCCCACCACCCTAGGAGAGGGGGGGATGGGGGGGTCTAACCACAAACGTGGGGTTATGGTTAGGGTTTGGGGTCGAACTACAGAGAGGTTGTTCCAGTGACTCAATGTACATACAAAACTGCGTTTTGGCACAGTTATTATTATGAATTACCTGGCTGTGATTCCTCCTCCTCCCCATTTGTCTCAAAACGTAAAAGTTTAACCACATTATCAGCAGCGCCTCGAACAGGTCAAAACTCACTGACCATCTGATCTGTAAGTTAGCCTATCCTATAAAATGTACAACACCTGGGAGGTTTTCAGGAGAGGATGTTTTAATGTAGTTTAGTTCAACCCATGCAACTCGAGAGGAAAGAAAAACCTGCAGCGCCTTACCTGGTCTTGACAGTTAATAGTGGCGTCGATCTCCTCCTTTCCCCAAATCCCCCAAAATAATAATATAATTCCCAAAGTGGGGTCCGGGGACCCCCAGAGGTACAACTACATGATAGTTTGTGGCATGTCATGTGGACGCTCTCAGTTTTTTTAATTAACATTGATTATCAATTGGAGTCCCACCGCTAGAAATGGTTAAAATAGGGTCCGTCCGAGCTGTATAAATCTTCTCTTATGGGGGTCCTTCTCTTCTCTTCAAATGGGGGGGGTCCGCAGGCTAATACGTGTCCATTTGGGGGTCCTTGACATGAAAAGGATAAAGTAAATCCATTCATCTATTGATCGTCTGACGGTGCCAAAGTGGTGCGTGACACCAAAAGTGGTGTCCTATTGAATTCTGTTCCTGTATTATTAGAATCATTACAGAGTGCAAAGCACATTGGGTCACTGATTGCGGTGTAACAACTCCCAACTTCCGAAAGTTGAGAGAACGGGCCAAACCATTTTGGGATTTAAACAGGGGTGGATCAAATATATGCTTCAAAATATATCGCGTTTATGAACGCAGGATTTCAAAAGTATTACTCCTAAGATAACTTTGGAGCCAGGGGGGGACCCCCCCAGCCAGGGGGGACCCACTAACACATCTGGGGGGGACCAATGTGAGGCTGGCAGGGGACGAAACCCCTCCGTCCCCTACCCTATTGCGCCCCTGCGGGTGGATACAATTCAGAGAATAAAAAACCTGCGCTGCAGAACTAATTAAAATACTTTAGGGCTACAGTAGTGCTTCATACATTCAGGATAATAGGTTTTCAAAGCGTGAATTCCGTTTGTGTCCGAGCATAGGCATGGTATCGCCCCGCCTGCCTGTGATTGGCCTATACTGTCCTCCGAGCTCCGTCCGAGGTGGATATGCTGGATGCCTGGAATCCTGGATAGTCTGATGCGAGGTTACTCCGTGGTGGGAAATAATACAAGTAGTATGGTATGATACAAGACACCACAGACACTCATCGACGTACGGCCCGACGCCGGCGGCGTGGTGTGTCACAGCCTTAACACTTGCAGAGCGACGTAATTTTTCAAAAAGTAACGGAAGATTATGCCTCCCCCAAAACCGGGAGGCATAATCTTCCGTTACTACCTTGCGCTGTCACATTCTAAAGACGTGTGGGGACGTGTTGGGCACAAAAGGTGTTTAATTAAGAGATGTCATCACTGAGGTTTCCCACCCTGCCTCTCTCTCTCTCCACCCACCCATGACAGCCCACTCTCTCTCTCTCACACACTCTGTCGTTGACTGTATTCCAGCCAGTGCTGCGTATCCAATCAAGGGGGGCAGGGGATGTCGAGGGATAGAGAGCAGGTCCCGTGAGCTGCCATAAACTATTTTGATCGTCACAGTGAATGTCCTCGGGACACCACCATTATAGTGCAATGGTTCCCAACGCGAGCTTATATACAGTAGATCTGCCATTTTCACTACTTCTTTAGTATTATTTTATTGTGGACATTCTCAGATTTGTTTGTTTTAACATGTTTACAATTATTTCCTTTCTTTTTAGGAAAAGAAAATGGAATTTTTACTCGAGTCGTGACCCATAAAACTTCGTCCGTGACCCACAAAATGTGGGTCCTGACTCCTGACCCAATGTTTGCTAACCAGTACCATATACTGCAAGTCATTGCAGTATATATAGTGTGTGAGTACAGCCAGATTGCGGTCTGTGTGTAAGTGTGCATGTGTGTGAGTATAGCGTGCGTTGGCACTAGGGGGCAACGGTTCAGTAAGCCCACGGTTAAAAGGGGAAAATATACCCTATGCTGGCTCAGTGCGCCGTCGTCATCTGTGACCAGTGCCAGAGATTTAAACCACAACTCGGCAATAGCATATAGCAATAGAATCTAAAATTAGACTCTTTATTTTTTTTTGGTGGTTTTCGTTTTTAGCCACATAAAAACAGTTGGAATGTTAAAGAATGTTTTTATTCCATCAGAAAGTCATTTAAGTGTCATTAAGTCATTGTAATTGCGTAAACAAGTCACTATGTTTAATGTTTAAACCATTGAGTTAGCAATGCTAACCAATGCTAATCAGAAAATCAGCTTTACCTTCAAAGTATGCAAATTCCGCTAAAATTCCGCTTTTTGTACACAATCGTTTTTGAAGATAATACTAGTCTTTCACTAACTGGCTAACAGAAATAGCAGAGAAAGAAGTATTAACAGTCGTATTTTGTAAAAAGTGTGCTTATTTTCGGTCCTCCTAAAGCTAATTCATGCGAATGTTTTAGCTAGGGGCACTGGTCATCACAACAATGGAACATGGCTTCTTATTTCCAATAGCAGAGAAGAAGAAGAAGAAGAAGACTAGCATGTATTGTAAACATTGTAACATTATGTCACCATAACGTGGTTCTTATTAGTTACTTTGGAATGTACCTGCCATGAAAATTAAGGTCATAATAATGCAGATCACATCGATATGTAATATAACGCGATAATGTACTTGTTTTAGCTACAGGATTGACGATTGATATCAATATATAATGCTAAATGTAGCTAACGGCTATTTTTTGCAGGGTTGCCAGGTTCTGCGAGAGAAACAAGCAACCCGTATATGAAAACAAGCCCAAAATAAGCAAAAATAGCCGATCTACAAGCATATAACAAAACCAATCTTGTCCCTGGCATACATTATTTTCAGATGGGGGTTCTGCAGACAAATAATAATAATAACAGGCTAATATAGCTATCTTATTTGTACTCATCTGGACCATTTACATAAGCCTAATTTTTGCCTAACTTGTGGAAGTACAAAATGGCAAATAAATGCAGTAGCCTATTTAAAAAAGGAGAGATAATAGGCAAACTATCAATTATAACAACATTCTCTAATTGTGAAGACTTATTGGTACAGTAGGCCTATGCATTCTTTTTCTTTAGAAACATGGCCAACTAATTATAATAAGCAGACATGGCAACACTGCTGGTTGGCTAATGGAGGAATGAAGGGAAAACAGCGCCCCCTAAAGTGACAGATCACTGCTGATATCTTTGAAGGGGGAATTCTCCAATTTAACATTTCTGGTTCAACAAGTTTCAAATGGTCATATCTTCTTCATTTCCCCCCCAATTTCAATGAGCAATGCATCATATGAAAGGTTACAGTGTGCAGTTTCATAATATGTAAAGAACTGAAAAATGACCATGGCCCCCTTGTATATCAATGTGCTCTGGCACAGCTGCCCTTTATTAGATCTTTAAAATGTGCGTAAAATTAAACCAAAAGCAGGTCCATTTGGTTGCATTTTTACACTTTCAAGAGTTACATTATTGTTAAACATCTGCATTTACAGATTTACAAGAAGTCTACACAGTTAAAGAACGTAGTGGTACCACATCAATACATCTGTTATCACTCCTATGGTACCACATCAGTACAGCATGGCTGTCATCTCTCCTATGGTACCACCTCAATAAAGCATGGAATTGTGGACAAAATATTCAAAGTCTTGGGTCCGAGAGGATAAAACTCGTCAAATGGTGGTTCGCTCAAATGCTGAATAAATAGCCCCACTCACCCCACCCCCCCGGAACCCCACTCACCCTACATATCATAACAATAGCAATATCCTCACTTTCCACATGCACTATAAAATGTGAGTCGATATTCATAATCTCACCAAAACAGACATTAAGCCATTAGTGCCAGGCGGGCCCCTCTCACAGCCTCTGAATGACCTAATTAGTCTTCAAATGAGATGTTCTGCTGGCTTCTAATATTGTCTCAAACCAAGAGGGACTACGACACACACTGTGCTGTTATGGAATCAGCTAACTAGACTAGAGCACAGTTCACAGACCGCGGCGGCACCACGGCCATGTTCTATATAGGAGAGAGGGTCTGGGCATAGAAAGAGCCCCCTGAAGATGCATGGACTTATCTATTATTACTTAGTTATTGTTATCATTATTTATTTGAGACGGTAACAAGACGGTAACAAGTTGTGAGCACACACTTCGTGTGCAGTTCAGTTGGGCAAGTCATAGACTGTGATGCAAGATCATGCAGAAGCACCCCCACCTACCCCCTGCCCCTACACACTGTCAGTGGCCAAAGCCACATTGCTCTATACTTCACCTATATCTGTCTCTCCCTCTCTCTCATTCACGTAGACAAAACAACAACACGGAAACAATGCGGTCAGTGGTCAAAGACACATCGCTGTCTGCCTTAATTCGTTCAAAATGTACGGTTTGTGTCTGTGTGTCACTTGGACACACAATATTCACGGAGAAACAACAGTAACACGGACCGTGTGGCGTTAGACGCGAGCGCGCCGCAGGCGTGCGATATTCTAGTAAATAAGTAAACACACACAACACAAGCCCTGTTGGGAAGGACCCAGTGAACCACTGCATAATTACTGGTTGGATAGGTTGTGTTCGCCCTCGTGCATTGATTGGGACGCAGACGACAATGGTGGACAGTAAAGACCATTTATTCTCCTTAATAAACAGGTGCTACGGAACAGCATTGGTTTTGTGTGGTTTCTGTAATAAGCAGAATATAGACAAGGAAGGTCTAGCCTTGTTAATTGTACTATACACAAGCCTAATTAAACAGACACCAAAGCAACTATCGCTAACAGCCTCTCTGTGTAGAGGTGCTCTGAACTTTCACATTTTAGTTTAACTGTTAGTGTTCAAGCTACACTTGTAGTACGGTATTACATGGAACCTGTTCTCTACTCCATCAGAGAGGGGGGGGGGGGTGGCATGGGTTTGGTCCGACAGACTAACAGTCCGACAGGCATTAGTCCGACACCATACCCTAAAACCCAAACCCTAAACCTAACCTCACAGGAAGCCATGGGTTAGTTTTAACCTACCACACATGTCGGGAGACACGAGGTAGTTGTAACTGGCCAGTGGCCGCGCATGTCGACTAATGCCATAATGCCAGTCGGACTGTTAGTATGTCTAACCAAAGTATGCACCCCGGGAGGGGGTGAGAAGTGAGCGAAACAGAGAGAGAGAGAGAGAGAGAGAGAGAGAGAGAGAGAGAGAGAGGGGGCGCAGTCTTTCCAACGAGCACATTCACACCATTTGTATCGGGCTGTGATTGCATGTATAGAGTCCCCCAGTCCCAAGAGAAGAGCGAGTATACCCTCCAGGTGATAATTACTGCTGGAGATCAGTGACCTGGCTATAGGCCTGCTGCTGGGCCCACACACAGCCACAGCCTGCATGTGGCTCGCTCTATACCACGGCATTTCTCCAGGGCCAAGCCTACACATGACATGAAACACTAAATAACATGGACAGCTGACTGCAGTAAAGCAAGAAGCAGTTTGTAGAAAAGTAGAATTTTCAGTTTGTAGAATGGGTTCTACATTTCAACGAAAGTACAGGTCAATACAAAAACGGCTATGAGGATAAAACCAGAAAAGACTTGTTTACATAAATCAGGGTCCTCCATTTTCAATTCATCAGAACACACAAGAAAAGGGGGGGGGGGGGAGACTTACAAAGGACAGTTTCAAATTACAGCCGCCCGTACATTAAAGTGCTCTTTGAGAGCGGTTTAGAAGGAGTCTAGGGATTCACATTTCTTAACGGTTACAATTTCAAATTGTCCAAGTTCAAGTAGTCTGTAGTATACACAGACACTCATAGTACAATTTACTCCGCCCGCCACCATGACACGATGCAGTCTGCACTGGGGTCTGTGGTCTATAGAGCCAGTCAACCACTTAATAAATCAGCAGTGTTCATTCAATGATGGAGAGGCGTGCTCACTTCACTCCACTCCATCAGGGAACCACTGAAGTGTCACTTAAACAGCATCCCAAACCATTAGCATCATGTCTGGTATCCAGCAGCCTCCACTGGGACCGAGCGCCTTTGTGTCGCAAAACAAACGCCCTAGGGTCACTCTGCCACCCACCCACCCACACACGCACGCAAGCACCCACGCACACGAACGCACGCACGGCTATTGTGACAGCAATGCTACAGTATCTGGGCATGCTCCTCTGACAAGGTTTCTGTCGGCCAGAATCCTTGCATGTGCAAAACATGGATCTAGTGCAGTTGTTGTACTCACAAGCTGATGTAAATACTTTGATTGATTGAATATTTAACTTTAAACCTGATGGGCCTATTTTGGGGCTGAAAGGTTTAAGAATTTCTTATTTATTTTCAAAAATAGCAGATCTTACAAGCTCACAAATTAGTTGAGCTTGTAGATCGGCTATTTCCACTACTTTTGTGGGACACGGTCATACAATGAAGTATAAAATATAATAGGATACATGCATGCAGAGGCGTCTGGGAGAAATGTGAGGCCCTGCGCGCGCAATTTTTTTGAATTAATTAATACTTACTTTTGCCTTCACTTTCCTACAAATAATATTTGTAGGAAAGTGAAGGCAAAAGTAAGTATTAATTAACCTGCCAATTAACCTGGCATAATATTATTATGCCAGGTTCTCATCTCCAATGAGTAAGAAATTGACATGCACTGCCTAATTTAGCAGCTCAACTTGTCTATGTATTACTCTACAACGAATACCAATGGAACACAAACCTGTTGCCCTGATCATAACTGATATAAAACCACCACCCAACCAGTCTGCCCTGCAGTACAGCTCAAATAAATGGTTATAAAAGTAAAATGAACAGCTGCTGTTATTTGTTATAAATATTAAGTATCACATTTGCTTGATTGCCTGCACACAGTTTGTGATCGATCAAAATTCAAAATTAAATTAGAAAATTGTGAAATCATGACACTGACTGACTGGACTGACAGAGAGACTGAAAGAGAGAGTGAGAGAGAGAGAGAGAGAGAGAGGTCGTCGGTCCATGCGTGACAAATTATTTGAAATAAAACCTTTTTTTTGTCCACACACAGTCCTACATTACATGACAGCATACCTTTTCACTTCACTCGTTTTGTTTGTGAGCGGAGCCGTTGTGCACTGAATTAGCCTACATGTGTTTAACTTGTTTTTGTTTAGTTTCCATTGTGTGTATAATTCCACTGCATGCGTTGCGTGGTGGTGCGGCCGATCTACAAGCTCACAACGCGTCGCGAGGCCCTGTGCGACGGCACAGTTCGATCTACCCTAAAAGCGGCCCTGCATGCATGAAGAATTAGAGGTTTCTGCCCGACAGCTGTGATTTATTTGAGGGGTCAGGCGTTGATCCTAGATGACTTTCTTACTGAGATTTGATGGGTGACAACAAGAGGCTGTGATCAGATGTGTTGGCATACATACACAGACCCTGCATGGCTGGCTGGTCTCTCCAGAGTGAGAGACGCCCATGGGCAAGACAAAACACCAGAGAGAGCTTCTCTGCTCTGACCTAGTTCGCCCTAAATTCGAGTCGACACAAATATGTGGACAAATGCTATAATTTCTATACCAGTGGTTCCCAAACTCCCCCTAAATAGCCCACGGACCCCCATTATTTGAAAAGATAATGCCAGGGACCCCCATAAGAGAAGGTTTTTACGGCTCTCGTAGTGATTCTCAACCATTTTAATTTGAAGGACCCCCCCAGGTTGACATGCATTAGCCTACGGACCCCCATTTAAATGGCATTTCTATCTCTCGGACCCCCAATTTATGTTGTAAAATCAATGTTAATTTAACTCTGAGAGTGTATAAATGGTACACTCAGAGTTACAAACCCATCAGGGACCATTTGGTTCCAAACTATCATTTAGCTGGGGACCCCCTGGAACTCCCTCAAGGACCCTGAAAAATGTAATATTTGAAAAATGTACTTTGTAAGTAATGTAAAGTATACATGATGTGAACATGCATGCTTGGTACATCATTAGACCTAATTGCATCTTGTTTATGCCCCAAAATGACTGAATTTACAGGTTTTGTAGCAATTTAATAGCTTAATTGTTGAATGTGTAAGCATGTTGTAATCATGTATACTTTTACTTTACCTGAAAACATTTTCCAAATATTCTATTTCTTTTTTTCTTTTCTTTTTTTACAAAACCGCCAATTTTACAAGGAGGTGCCCCTATAGTTCCCACCTATCCTCTGGGATTGTCTTCTTCCCACCATCATCAAGTCAATCAAAAAACACTCCTCCCTTGTTGAGAGCAGTGCGTCGTCACCCCGGGCCGTCTCTTCACCACGCTCACAAACGACTGTTTGTCTTGTGTTGATGCAGACGTCCCACCCCTCCGGCCTCCGCAGGCAGATAATTACTGTGTCAGGGCGGAGGGCGCGGGGGGGGGGGGGGGGGTGACTGGGGGGTTGCGGCAGCGAACAATGATTCATCACCACGGTACTCAGAGCGCTGCCACGCCCCGACAACATGCCCCCACTCCAATCCCCCCGCCAGCAGTTTGGCCGCGTGCCAGACATGGTGACAAGGTGACACTGCCTCTGCCTAACTCCCAACACACACACACACACACACACACACACCCGCTACCCACCCCCACCCAAACCCCCACCCCCATGCTGCAGCTCCGTGCCGCCCCAGTCAGAGTGTCGTCGGCGTCTCCGTTTCACAGTGACACGCGACGCCGGGCTGAGAGGCCTATATCTGATGAGCAGGAGCATAGGGATCACACCTGAGTCATTCATCAGCTGATGACAAGCAACTAAACAATGATTTGCTTTCTGCTTAATCTCCGACTCGACCGTTTAAATTATCTACCGTGGTGGAGAGCATATGTTTGGCGTTAACCACATTAGCCCTGCACGCATGCGGCGACTGGCGTGCCTATTTTGTGCATGTTTTGCGTAAATCCTCAAAACGCTGCGGTATGCTTATCACATACACGCCATGCGCTGGTGGTGCGCAGTGACAATGCAATTTGTAAATACAAAATAATATGTTTTTTTGCTGACAATTATAAATATGTTCTGTCTCGTCGACAATAAACAAAGTAAATATGATACTCCTCATGAATAATATAGCAGAGTCTAAACTGCATTACTAGATTTACTACCATCATTGCCATGCTGTATGTACAGTATAATTACTCTAAATGACAAGAGGTTCCTTAACTTAGTTCCAAGTAGTAATTACAGCACATGAACTGCATATCTTTTCAAATATTTCACTCAACTCACAGAAAACTGTTTTTTTGAGTGGGGGAGAGGAGAGAGGGGAGTTGCACCACTCAGTTCACACGGGTGTGATTTTTTGTATACTTCAAACACACAAGGAAACGTTAGCATACTAGCAATCACCAGTTCAAATGTACAGTATACTGTGCTGTACCCTGCTGGTGGCAAGCCACACATTTTTTGACTTGAGAGTGTGGAGTCGGGAATTCCATAATTCTATACAATATCTCATGTTCTTGAACAAATGTACTCGACTGTTTATTCAGTAGGTCTGACTACTAGCTGGCTGTCTTAATTATGCAAGACAGTTCGTCTCAGAGGCCTGTCTTTGTTCTTACTGTTATTCAAAGTCCACCTGGAGTGGGAAGGACAGTCAGGGTGATGGTTTGTTTACACTCCTGGAGACTCTTCCTGTGGCTATATTTATTTCAGACATGCAGCTCTAGTATGTGAAGATTAACTCATTTTGGATATATAGATATATATATATATATATATATATATATATATATATATATATATATATATATATATATATATAACTACATCTATATATCTATATATCTAGATATATATATATTACATTTATTATTATCTTTTTAATATATATTTAAATTAAATATTATTTAGGGGCATGTCATGTGATCTACCTGCACAGCCTTTGTGATCTACTGGATCTACTAGAGTAGTCACATTTGCTGAAGTGCTAATATTACAGAAATACAAGTGTACAAGTTTCACATTTTAATCAATTATTTTTAAATTTCCAAATGAACACTTGCCAGACTTCTTTCAAGAAGAAATGTCTGAAAGTGTACAGTATGCAGAACAATTGCATGGTGCCTCAGAGCCTATAGTGTCAACATTTCGATTTCATGTGCTGTCTATTTCTTTCTCCTGGGAATCTATTGATTGTATTTATGCTACAGGGTTACAGCCACACGTTTTACCTTCATTTGGAAATACTGAAGAAATAAAAACATTCAAAGAATGATGTGGTTACGGTTATATCGTTCAAATAAATGTTGGGAATCTGTTTGATTGATTGATTTATTGATTGATTGACTACTTTATTAGCAGTTTGCAGAAAGAAAGCACAGTGAAGAACAGTTAAATAAGGTCTGCTAAAATAATTTAAACCCAAGAAAGCCTATGGCTTGTTGGTTTCCACTGTGGTCCTTATGTACTCAATTAATCGAAAATGAATGTTTTGTTTGCCTATGTTGGGCAACACATTTACAGATTGTTGCAAGTCAACAAAACAAAATTAAATGATGACCTAAAATCTCACTTTATTCTGAGTTCCTTCTTGCCCTGATGTTGGCAACATGTTGGCAGTTGCCCTTTTAATTTAATAAAGGCGTTCCTCATTTTTTAACTTTGTGTGCCCGGATCCTTCTCTTTTTTATTGACAAGCACGAGCAGGAGCACATGTGTGTGCCCGCACATGCACACATGTCTCCAGAAATCCGGGAGAGCTAACCATCTCATCCCCACTGAGGCAAGGAACAAAGGGCCGTTCAAAGTCTTTCGGACACAGCAGCTCTACACTGGCGTAAACGGTCAATACTACCGTGTGGACAGGACACCTGTCCTCAGCATGTGACTAGTGGTGGGAAAAAAAGGACTCAAATGTTTTACTTACATGTAAGTAAAAGTATCAATATTGCAATATAGAAATACTCTGTTACAAGTACGAACTAGGGATGTGCCGATGAGACATTTTGGCCGATATCGATATCCGATATCATATAATTAATTGATGTTATGGCCGATAACGATATTACCGATGTCGATATGATCTCATTCTGTATTGAAAAATTATAATAATTTTGTCCATTCTGTAAAATACATGTAACTTAAATACCTTTATATTTAATATTGTGAGCTTGTAGCTTGCTGTCCAAGCTGTTACCTTGGGCTTGTTTATCTTTAAGGACAGACCGATTAATTAATCGGTCTGATTGATTAATTGAACCGATTAATCTAAAAACAACTAAAATCGTCCGATACTGATGTGTTTACCCATTAATCTCCCATCACTAGTACGAACATTTACATACAACAGTTGGCACCTGCTGTACCCTAGCGGGGGGGTCCGAACTCCGAATATGTTCGGAGACTTTTGCGGGTTCATTTGGTTTCATTTTACGCTCTCAAGAAAGTATTGTTAAACATCTGCATTACATAATTTACAAGAAGTCCTGTCCAAGAGAATGTATACAGGAATTGTTGCCTCTCGGCACCACATCAATACAGCATGGAATTGTGGACAAAATCTTATCCAACGAAAACAAAATATTAAGTCTCATTTGATGATAAGTCTCATCAAATGGTGGTTCATGGGTTCAAATGCCGAACAAATAATGGACCGATATGAAAAGGGTTGAAAACCCACTGAGCTATAAGTAATACAATATGGTTTGTTTTTCTGTCTGGTGTGATAATCCGGTGAGGTGACGGCACTGGAGTGCAGGTTGGAAGATTAGGCGCTGGCAAGAGTGGTATTTATTTGGGAGAATGGCATTCAACGTGTGCCAAGAGGCCTCAGTGGCGTGCCCACGCACGGCGGGATGGGTGACAACCATCTACAGATCTCACCTTAGGGCCACTAAATGGATAAGACCTTACCCCACTGGTGGGAGGAATTGTTTTTCCAAGGGCTGATGTTGATTAAAAAGAGAGAATCAATTTGCATCTGACAACCCGGTAAGCAGAAAATGATAATGAAGGATTTAATTGAAGCCGCGGCGGCAGCACGTGGTCGAAGGGAACGGATAAAGGAGTCTCTGGGAAACAATGTTGTATTGAGTGGAATTCTTTTCACGATTACGCGCCTTGCATTTTGTATTATAAATGTAATTGATCTGGACACGATCCATCATTTTGTGGTTCTAATAGCCTCCACGTGCCATTGAATCCTTTTAAATTCATTAAAAAAAAGGTAAATGGCTGTGTGATTAAGGATCAAGACAGGAACCCATTTTTGGTGCTTTTATAAGGCGCTTTAGTAAAGTAAAGTAAACAAGGAGCAAGACTTTTCTTTTCATAACCAGGCAGTCTCTTAAGTGCTCACGGAGTGTGAGAGTGCGTGCCGTGTGCGTGCGTGCGCCGTGCGCTGCGCACATGTGTTTGTGCGTACATGTCTCCAGAAATGAGCCAACCATCTCATCCTCAGTGAGGCCCGTGGACCAAAGGGTCAGAGAAATGAGCCAACCATCTCATCCTCAGTGAGGCCCGTGGACCAAAGGGTCAACCATCTCATCCTCAGTGAGGCCCGTGGACCAAAGGGTCAATCATCTCATCCTCAGTGAGGCCCGTGGACCAAAGGGTCAGAGCCGTTCAGAGCCTTTCGGATACAGCAGCTCTATGCGCTGCCGTAGACGGACACTGCAGTAATGCGGGACACATTGATTTCTACGGAGCGAAGAGAAGACAAACAATGCTACCGTGTGGGAGCCATTGTTTTTCTAAGGGCTGACGTTGATTAAAAAAAAAAAAGTGTAGGGAATCAATTTGCATCTGACAACCCGAAGGTAAGCAGAAAATGATAATGAAGGATTTAATTGAACCCCAGACCGGCACACACAATGAAGGAAATGGATAAGGAGTCTGTCTGGGAAACAATCTTTCTGTATTGAGTGGAATTCTCAAATTGAAGTGCGGAGCGTTTTTGTATTATAAATGTAACTGGCCTGGACACAATAAATCATTCTGTGTTTCTAATATGCTCTCATTCCATACTAGAAACCTTTGTATTTTTTAATGGACTTTACCCACCGACTAAACGGATCAGCAGATGAAAGAAATGTATGCATGCAGCATCCCTCCTCCCCCTGACACCTATACCCACACAATGTCTCCAACAGACCGACAGACCGACAGGGAGAAAACATAGTCTCGGCCACAGCTTTGGCCTGGTGGAGACCATAACACACACACAAATGCACAAATGTCTGTTAGTGCGTGCGCATGTGCATGTACACCAAGTGGGCACATATTGTACCGCGGCAGGTGTTTCAACAGCTTGCCAAAAGGGAGACATTCACACCTTGGCACACATCTGTATAGGGGTTCTTACGTCGCGCCCGTGACTTCATCCCAAATAACACTCACTGCGGAGGACTTTGTTCATCATTAGCCATTCACACAGAGCCCCCGGATCTGCACGTCAGGAAGCCCTCGTGGGATTTCATCTCTGTGATCTCCTGTTCTCTTCTGAGTAAACCAACACCTTCACTCTCACTCCCTCTGTCTGGTCCATGTGCACGCACGCACACACGCACGTGTGTGTGTCTACATGACATGTCATCTACTCGTGCACCTCACTTGTCACAGGCAGCAAGTGCTGATTACCAGCCCGCTGTGGTGGAAAAAGTACAATACTGCAATATACAAATACTCTGTAGTAGTAGTAAGAGTAAAAGTCCAGAATTCTAAATGTACTTGAGCAAAAGTACAAAAGTATTGGCGTCAAAATGTACTTTAAGTTCCAAAAGTTAAAGTAGTCATTATGCAGAATGTCACATTTCATGTTTTCAAAGGTATACACATTTTTTGAAAATAGCAGATCTACAAGCCGCGCCTGTCAGCCGGCGAAAACTAGAGTTCTCAACAGGCCTGAAAATTAAGGCCCAGCCCTAACTGGGCCCTGCCTGGGCCCTACCTGGGCTCTGCCTGGGCCCTACCTGGGCCCTGCCTGGGCTCTGCCTGGGCTCTGCCTGGGTCCTACCTGGGCCCTGCCTGGGCTCTGCCTGGGCTCTGCCTGGGTCCTACCTGGGCCCTGCCTGGGTCCTACCTGGGCCCTGCCTGGGCCCTACCTGGGCCCTGCCTGGGCTCTGCCTGGGTCCTACCTGGGCTCTGCCTGGGCCCTGCCTGGGTCCTACCTGGGCCCTGCCTGGGCCCTACCTGGGCCCTACCTGGGCCCTACCTGGGCCCTACCTGGGCCCTGCCTGGGCTCTGCCTGGGCCCTGCCTGGGCCCTACCTGGGCCCTGCCTGGGCCCTACCTGGGCCCTGCCTAGGCTCTGCCTGGGCCCTACCTGGGCCCTGCCTGGGTCCTACCTGGGCCCTGCCTGGGCCCTACCTGGGCCCTGCCTGGGCCCTGCCTGGGTCCTACCTGGGCCCTGCCTGGGCCCTACCTGGGCCCTGCCTGGGCTCTGCCTGGGTCCTACCTGGGCCCTGCCTGGGCTCTGCCTGGGCCCTACCTGGGCCCTGCCTGGGCCCTGCCTGGGTCCTACCTGGGCCCTGCCTGGGCCCTACCTGGGCCCTGCCTGGGCTCTGCCTGGGTCCTACCTGGGCTCTGCCTGGGCCCTGCCTGGGTCCTACCTGGGTCCTACCTGGGTCCTACCTGGGCCCTGCCTGGGTCCTACCTGGGCTCTGCCTGGGTCCTACCTGGGCCCTGCCTGGGTCCTACCTGGGCCCTGCCTGGGCCCTACCTGGGTCCTACCTGGGCCCTGCCTGGGCCCTACCTGGGTCCTACCTGGGCCCTACCTGGGCCCTACCTGGGCCCTGCCTGGGCTCTGCCTGGGCCCTGCCTGGGTCCTACCTGGGCCCTGCCTGGGCCCTACCTGGGCTCTGCCTGGGCTCTACCTGGGTCCTACCTGGGCCCTACCTGGGTCCTACCTGGGCTCTGCCTGGGCTCTACCTGGTCCGAGGCAGGCAGCAGGTGCTGGTTACCAGGATGTGACTGTATGAGCCCTGTGGTGTCACACAGGGCTCTGTGTTCAGTCAGTGGTGGAAATATGTGGAGCTATTTTCAAATGGCTCGAAATGTATACAGGGCTGAAGGGGTTAATGTGTGTGTAATAACAATTAAAATCTACAAAGCCACTTGGTAACTGAAGTTTTCAAATAAAAGCAGTGGAGTAAAAGTACAATTGTGTTTGCCTCTGAGATGTATAGCGGAGTAGAAGTAAAAAAGTACTGACATTTTAAAGTAAATTAAAGTAAAGCAAAAGTACCTCAAAATTGTACTTGTACGGTACTTGAGTAAATGTTCTTTCCACCAGTGCCTGTGGTGTCACACGTACAGAGCTCTGTGTTCTCAGCTCTGTTGTGTCAAAGAACTCTGGTCTAATTTACCCAATGTACACGCTGGCTTTGTCTTTGCACTTCGGAGCAGTTCAATGTTGACGTTGAAGGGAATTATTTCATATACACATACACTGTGTACACACTATATATACAGCGCACACGCACGCACACACACACACACACACAGGCTCACAGTATACATACTGATGACTCCTCCATAACCATACTGAGGAGCTTGTCATCCAGTTTAACCAAAAATGTTTGACCATACCCGACTCTGTTGCTCACATCAAAGGCAAAACTTTGAAAGCGAGAACTCGGCACAGTCCAGGAACGTGTGACCACTTGGTTTTGTGGTGGGTTTCAGTGTATTTTTGTCATAGGGGTCGCTGTGTGTTCTCTCTGTGTCCTTATCTGAAAGTACTGATGTGTTGTATATAAAGCCACTAAATGGTGAATTGGTTTTGTTTTGTTTTCCCCTGTATGTGCAGCAGGGGCGGAGGGTTTTGGATGTTATGATTCTGAATGTAAAGTTTGTGTCCAATCAGACGACACCTGTCAACCATTAACAATGTTGTGTGGATATTTATACAGTGCATTGTTAACACATTGACATTCCAGATTTAATTGATAAAGAGATATTTCCCTGCGGATCACAACATTCACGACATAATTGATAAAGAGATCTTTCCCTGCGGATCACGACACGATTTTCATGAAATGGAACGACGATCGCGGCCGGGTGGTTCTTCAAAGGTTACTGAAAAACCACGGCAGTCAAAGGAGGATTACGATGAATTAATCCCGCAGTCTAAGTGTTAAGTGGGTGAAGTGAACTTTGGTAGAACCGTTATGGGTCAAGTCCAACCTGGACAGCGTTGGCCGTTCGTCGATGTGTGAGTTAGTGAGGTCATCGTCAATGGTGCAGTACATCAGACGATGGGGAGAGGGCCACTATATTTCCACACTCACTCTAGTGGGGGTGCAGTACGTTAGTTAGACAGTCATTGGTCCGAAAAACAACAACCCACCTCAAACCCTAACCTAACCATAACCGCAAGCACGGGAGCAGGCCAACTAATGCTCCATCGGATTTACATGCAGTGCCCCTCCAGTGGGCCACACATTGCATATTTCTGTCGTAGCAAAAAATAGGCGTTCTACAAGCTCAAAATGCGTTTTGAGCTCGAGCTTGTAGATCAGCTATTTTTGCTGTATTTGAATTGGAATCCTGAAAAGTTACCGTTGTATTTAATTTCAATGCAGTTATAGTTATGCTAACTTTATGAACTAAAAACAATAACATTTAAATACTACTCATTAAGCTACTGTACATAATAGACTATATAGACATATAGACTGAAGTAATTAAAGCGGGTCATGTTTGCATGTTTGGAATTGTAACTGAAATAAATAAGGTATTAACCTGCGGGCCGCCAGTTGCCCATGTATGCAGTACATCATATCACTATCATATCACTATCATATCACTATCATATCACTATCATATCACTATCATATCACTGCTGCAGAGGAAAGAGGAGCTCCTTACAAAAGGAAGCACAGCTTCGCCAAGCTTTGCCAATACTTGCCATTTTGGCACTCTTGGTTTGCAAACAATCATGTTTCAGCTGGGATATATTATTAAATGTAAAGTTTAAGTGTGTATTTAAAGATATGGTAAAATAATAGTACATGCAATGTATTATCTTTTAAATGAATTGCAATTGTGTCATACTTCAATTAATTAAAAAGCAATTTGCAAATCTCAGGTATTTAATGGCAATAATATTGTCCTTCTCCTACTGCACTTTCAATAACATCTAACGTATATTATTTGAGTAGAATAGTATAATTCTTCAGATAGATGTTATGAATAATATGAATAATTCTAGATATACTGTAGATAATCGGTGCATGGGTGCAAAGGCCTTTTGTAAGCAAAAATATGTCCACATTCAAAAGAAAAGCCAAGTTAATTATAAATCTGTGATGTTTCCTATAGGAGGAGAATGACTTTATGTGCAATAATGTGCATCTCCTGAGCCAAGAGACAGAGAACAAATAAGAAGAAACAGGCAGAGCGGCCACGACTGAGGGTCCTTTTTCATTCTAAATCTGACAGCTTGTTGGTTCAGTTGGCAATGAGCCTTCTGCAAACACCACCACATGGCAGCTCCTGGCACCGGCTGAGGAAGAGATGAGTAGGGGAGCAACGTATACAGAGCAGGACTTAGCTAAAGTCAAGGTTTCATCAACTGGGCCAAGCATATAGTAGCACTCAGTGGGGATCTGTAAAATCTTCTGTGTTAACCCATTCTGACCTGAGATCAGATTCTATAAAAATGTTTTCTACATCCTGACAGTTTTCTGAAAAAGTCGTTCTTCTCCTATTTAGATGATCTATGGCAGTGGTCGTCGACCTGTGGGTCGGGACCCTCACGCATATTGTGAGCTTGTAGATCTGCTATATTTTCCCACAATATTTATCTGTGGAAACGAGTCAAACAGTATTGAATGGCTCAACTCCTATACAATTCCAAGTAATTACTGTATCAGGGTGTGGCTGTGGGGTACACGGTTCAAAATACGATCATTTTGGGAGGGTCACGGCTATAGGAAAGGTTGAGAACCACTGATCTATGGCACCTGGTGTGGTACGCAAGATGCAAACTGCATGGGGGGGGGGGGGGGGGGGGGGGGAGTTACACAGCACATAATCTAACACCAGCACACGGCACTAATGGGAGGTATCAAGGCACAACAAGTGAACCAATCATTCCCTTAAACTGTGCTTAACCTATCGGCACACAGCCATTTAGATTGATTGGTTGAATACTTTATTTACTTTATTGTCTATAGACAGTAGACAAAGAAAAGCCAATGTGCCAGTCGGAAGATAGCAATAACAATTGCGCTGGCCGTTAGCACCGATTTGCGCCGGGCCGAAAATAGAGCCCCGAGAGTTGGACCTGTACAATTATGCAGTCATATGCACACTCCATGAGTTAAATTAACATTGTGGATGTGGAGGCTTCTCGGGGGAGTCAATTAGGCCACGGCCTATAGCTCTCTCAATTATGGCTATGGCTGTGCAAAGGGCTAAGATGGTAAAAAGACCACTACTTTACTCAGTGGGACTGACAGTAATGACAGAGAGAGGGGGGTAGAGAGAGAGAGAGAGCCAGAGAGAGAAAGAGAGGATAGTGTATTCTCACCCAGGACTGAGATGATTCAGATTGGGGCGTCATCGCTGTCTATTTGAGTTGTTGCATATGGTCAATAGCAGGACCCCTATATATACTCCGCTTTGAGAAGTCATTATGAAGATGAACGAGACTCCTTAGAAGCGATTCATGTCTGAGAACTTGCAGGTATCGATAAGAGCTTCATTATTCCTCGCCTCGTTTCCTTCACACGGCCATTCATTTTGAGCTGCGCATCAGGCCCGTGCAGCACGGTGTTAACTGAGGGGAGTTGGAGCTGGGAAATCCCTAGAGAGATCTTGTGTCAATCTCCACCGTACATCTATAGCGTGCTCGGCTCATGCCATTCGGCTGCTCAGCTACAGTACATGTTAAACAATTAGGGGGCCAAAGTTGCCTTTTTCCGCTGCGCTTAATTGGGGAGAGCGTCAAGCTCCCTGACTGAACGCAGCCTGACATATTACCCAGATTACTGTCTCACATGAAAGCTTTCCCATTAACCGAGGCACCTTTCTATCCATCACGATCACACTCTATATCGTTTCGTTTGCCCGCTTCAACTTTTCTCTTCTTCCCACAGTGCTCGTCTGCTCGAGTCCTCCAAATGTCCTCCACACGTTTAATTTTGCCTCACTGCCTTATTCTGTTATCCTGCCATTTGCCTGTGAAGAAAAGGTAGAAGGCACACACCATACACATGTAGAGGTTGGTGTTCTCCGTAAAAGAGCCTGGCACCCCGACTTATGGTCACGGACTTACAACACATCGTCATCACACGTCGTTCACCCCCCCCACGAGAACCGTGACAGTGCTATGGCAGGATAACCAGCCGCACCGTGTCAGCTTTTCCAATGCCCCATAGTCTGCTGTCCTGTTTGAGTTTATAAAGCTGGTGCTGTAGGCCTATAATATGACCGATCCCATGTCCGTACACAGACAAAATGTGTCCGTGGCAAAACCTTGATCTTGTCCGTGGCAAATTTTAGATTTTTTTTTACACAGCATTATAATGTTCTTATTTTGATTAAAAGACCCAATTACTGTATGTCAGTCTCCATGTATTCTTCAGAATATGTAGACACTATGGCATTATTAGGAGTGGTTCTCAAATGTTTATTTTATTTGCATGGACCCCCTCAACTCTGAGAGTGTACAAATGGACATTTTGGTTCCATTTGTACACTAAATGACGTAAATGTCTGCATTTCCTGGGAACTGTACCCATGTACAAGCCGAGGGAAAATGTAGGAAAAATCTAAATGCTGCAGGTTTTCAATTTTGCAGACAGGATACAAGCTCTGCAGGTCTCGCTTGTTCCAAATCATGTTTAATGTAATTCGTCCAATCATTTCGGAGTGAGGAAACTGGTCATGTCAGGGATGTGGAAATGGCTCGTTACTTACTACTACTACTCCTGCGTATGTGCAATGTTGAAACTGGTGGTGATATTACATTCACCACAGCTTACCAACTTGGACAGCGTTCGTCAACGTTTGAGGTGGTTAATGGTTAATTAAAATAGTTTAAATTCATAACAATTGATAGTCGATTATATTTTTGTTGTTTATCCTCCTCCCATGTCTTTGGGTACTTAGGAAATAAGTATACATTTGACATATTATTATTATCATCATTATTATTAGTATTATTCTTATGAGTTACTGACAGCATATTTCCTCACATTTCAACCAAACAATTCCATTTCCAATACTTCTGCCACAGACTTTAGCAATTTCTGTAATGTCCCCATTAGCTACAGTATTACAGCGTATCCCCCTCGGAGTGCAAGTTTCTCCACAGTCTCAAACACACAAGTGCTGTGCAGTTAGATGACTGCACTACTTTTCATGCCAATTCAGAATTGCACTACTCTAGCATTTCTGTCCATGGCTCAGTGGTGTATAAAAAGCCATGCATACCCGAGTACTAAAGTAAGTAAAGATATCTTATACGTGAAAGTGACTCTGGCAAAGGTTAAAGTCACCCATAAGAAAAACACTTGAGCCAAAGTGTCTCAAATGAATTGAGGTCATATCCAACGTATCCAACATATCAAAAGTAAAAGTACAAACTACAAAGTGCATTTCATAGTGCATAGTTTAATTTAATTTTAACTTTAAAATTACATTATTTGTCTGTTCTTAAGCAGAGGCACTTCATTCTGTAGGTGTGTGATGTATTTATCTTGTATCACTGATGACTACATGAAAATGGATCAGCTGTGTGTGACATAATGCTGCCCTTAACTTGTCCCGAAAACAACAGGAATATCCACAGTCAGGATATTCCAATATCATGCTGATGAGAGACTATTATATTCCTATTTTGCAGTGCGTAATGAGGTGTCCGATATTAATGCAGTGGAGTAAAAGTGACATTAGTTTGGTTATGTAGTGAAGTAAAAGAACAAGCCTTGATGAATGTAAAAAAGTCTCTCAAATTGGGTAATGAAGAACTTGCACTGCATCACTTATGCACTTTACACCACTTATTCACGTTACACCACTGCAAAGGTTCATGGGTGCAACAATACGGTTAGCTTAACAGATGATGCTGATAAAATGCATCAATTATCTTTTCGATAGAAAACATTAGATTAGATTCAATTTATTGTCACTGCACAGAGTATACAAATACTTTGCACTTCTGGCTAGATGCCATGCATCATTTCATTGTCAATGCAGTAATGAAATAATATATATATATATTTTTTTTTAAATGTACAGTATGTGCAGTAATATGTATGGTATAATAAATAAATAAGTAATAAGTAATGAGTATGGTAGAAAGAACATAGCAGGATAGCAGAAACATAATTTGTGGAATTTCATTAAAAGTTCAAGAACAAAAAGCTTAGAGAACAGATGAAGCGGACCTACCTCCCTATAGGTAGTTCAGCATTACATACGTCGAACAATTGCCATTCTACAAGCTCACAATGCGTTGCATACGTGATGCACTGTGAGCTTGTAGATCAGCTATTTTCGGTGCGTGAAACCATCACACGATGGAGCATGAATTAAGCATTACACCCAGCCAAGAACAGCACACCCCGGCTTTGCATGGTCGATTTACAAACACCTCATGAAACTCTCTGGAATAGAACAAGTGCTAAGCAATGTATGGATTGTGTTCAAACAAGTGCTTAAAGCGCATGCCAACTCTTTTGCATCAGTCAACAGATTTGTTTCATTAGGGCCCGAGTACTTCCTGGACGTAAAAATGTCTGGGTTTCCGAGGCTAGGGCCCGAGCACTGCACAGTAGTGCGAAGCCCTATTGAAATCGCAATGATTATTCTTATATTATCCACAATGAAAGTTGCAAAGTTCTGCAACTTTGCTCACACATCACAAGTGGCGAAGATTTACGTATTTTAATAGTCTACCAAAGGGGCGTGGCCTAATTGCTCTTTAGCGCCCACCTACAGAAGTTTGTGCTTAAAGCCCCAAAATATGTACGCAAATTAGTACACACCTGTATCATGTCCCGACTTACAAAAGAGTCTCTTGGTGTTATGACCAAACAGGAAGTCTTAGTCTGCCATTTCGAATTTATTTTGGCATTTTGGTGCAATTTATGCCATGTTCACGGGTCACACTTTAACAAAATCCTCCTAGCAGGATGGTCAGTTACACATCAAACCCGATCAGCGTACACAAAAGACCTTAATGATGAAAAGTTATCCAAATCGTGAGTTTTAGTAAAATGGTGTGACCGTGGCAAAGCGACAAACTTCAATGCCAAACAGGAAGTGAAAATAGCAGATCTACAAGGTAAAAAAAATATTTGGTAACACTTTATAATAAGGTCGCCTTTATAATGCATTATAAGCTAATTTATAATGCATTATAATGTGGCATTATAATAAGGCATTATAACACTCGTTATAAATGTTTGTAATCGTGTATAACAGCTTATAACCACGTTTATAACATATAAGTGCTGGTCATAATGCATTATTATGCTCAGTGGAACAGCACATTATAACTATTATAACTTAGGCGGTTATAAAGGCACATAGAGCAGTGCTGTAATGTCTGTGTCATAATGCATTATAACCAATGTGTATTAAATGGAATAATGTCTTATAAACATCAATAATATGCTATAGCATATTATACAAAGTTTTGTCACTTTACTTAAAGGTCACAAAGTCATGCTATAGGGTATTATAAAATGATACAACTGTTATTAACCATTAAAGTATGTTGCCACTTTACATAAAGGTCTCAAAGTCCTGCTATAGCATATTATTGATGTTTATAAGATATTATTCCACCATTTTATCAGTTTTGGCAGTTCTGAGCTATACTTCTTCAAGATATTCGGCGATATGGTAGAGGGCCGTGAGAATCCCTCAGAAACTGAAGCTGAAGAAATCGCATTTCCATACATGCAAATGGAGACTGACTCTGGTTAAACACAAAGCTGGTTGCCCAGCTTGAATTGTGTCTGTGATGATTTGATTGGCTGAGCACGGAATGTGTTGATGTATGATGATAAGAGCGCCCCTCACTTCACACAAGTGTGATTTGTATTCATTACTTGTAAAATAATTTCAGTCATCAATGTTTATATATAGCTCATTGTGTATATTGCGTATAGCTTCTTTTCTTTTTGGGCTTGACCCCGTCTTATAGCTGCTTGCAGCTATATTTTTGATTGTTTCCACAAAAAGAAAGGAAAGAAGAGGGACAAGATGACAAAAAGAAAATCACCTGTGAACTGAGCGGTCGGTGCAGGCTGCCAGCGGTATTGCAGCTGTTCGTACTCTAAACAGACACACTGCTAAAAAAAAACAAAAAAAAAACACAAGTTATAAGTGGTTTTCGACCCGTTTCATCTCAAGGCAAATCGGAAGTTGAGCTGTACGGACCACCATGTGATTAGATTTAGAATCTCAGACACCACCAAAGACTAGCACGAGTCCCTTTATCGCAGCCCGAATGCATGTGTGTTTCATGGAAATCTTCACTTTCACTTCCTCAGGATTAGGAAGCAGAATCGCCTATATCTAATGTTGGCATGGTAACTCAAAAAGTCATCAGAAGCGTTCATATCGTGAGATAGTGATGATTTAGTAACGACGTGGGGGCGTCAATCACATTAAAGAGTAAAAGTCCATAGACTTGGCTTGCAAAAACTTACTTCATAACTACTCCAAACAAACATTAAAGTTTATAACTACCCTAAAGAAACATTACAAGTCCATAGACTTGGTTGGCCTAGCACCCTTCAAAAATGTAGTCATTTCTTATCATGTCCCCCCCCCCCCCCCCCCCCCTCATGTCAATGTGATGACATCATCAAGCGACACATCGTAGTAAAACTCTTGTCACACTGTTTTCAACAGAAGGGGTTTTCTCCCGTGTGGCTACGATGGACTTCAGGACCCCTGACTGTCTGAAACGCTTATCACAATGTTTACAAGTGAAAAGGTTTTTCTCCTGTGAGGATAAGCTGGTGTTTCTTGAGGTTACTTGACATGCAGTAAAACCCATGTCACACTGTTTACAACAGAAGGGTTTTTCTCCTGTGTGGATACGTTGGTGTGTCTTGAGGTCACCTAATGTAGTAAAACCCTTGTCACACTGTTTACAACAGAAGGGTTTTTCTCCTGTGTGGATACGTTGGTGTGTCTTGAGGTCGTAAAACCCTTGTCACACTGTTTACAACAGAAGGGTTTTTCTCCTGTGTGGATACGTTGGTGTGTCTTGAGGGAACTTAACACATTAAAACTCTTGTCACACTGTTTACAACAGAAGGGTTTTTCTCCTGTGTGGATACGCTGGTGTGTCTTGAGGGAACTTAATATAGTAAAACCCTTGTCACACTGTGTACAACTGAAGGGTTTTTCTCCAGTGTGGATACGCTGGTGTGTCTTGAGGGAACTTAATATAGTAAAACCCTTGTCACACTGTGTACAACTGAAGGGTTTTTCTCCAGTGTGGACACGCTGGTGTGTCTTCAGCTTGCTTAACCAATCGAAGCTCTTGTCACACTGTTTACAGATGTGAGTTTTCATTCCTGTATAAGTTAGCTGACGTGTCTTTACTTCTGGTGGAGTCAAAGTCTTGGTAAACAGTTGCTGACTGTACAATTTTGGTTTGTCCGTGTCTCGTTGTTCCTGGCTGGTTACAATGTTGGTGATTTGCTGACAGGATTCTGAGGGGATCGGACAATCTCTGAGCATTCGGCAGTAGAGGTCGTCGTGGCTCGGATGGTATGTACAATCAGAACAGTGGACCTTAGTCTGGGAAGATTGAGAGTATTCCTTCCTGGAGTGGTGGTTCATCATCAATTCTGCATCTATACATGGACTGTGATGGCGTTGTAGATTCTGTTGGGGAATGGACAATGTATTGTTCCTCTCCCTGTCCCTATGGACAATTGATTTATCCTCTTCTGTCCCCTTTGGGCAATATGTATCCTCTCTTTGACTCCCTATGTTTTCTCACTATCTCCTTATCTCAAGACACTGATAAAAAGCCACTATAGACATCTGGTATCTGCATGTGGAATAAAGTGGATTTCCAAAACATTTTTTTAATAATTATATTACTGAGCAGAGCTCTGATCTGACCTCACTCACAACACAGCCGGTTGCTGTGCATATACCGCAGCCTGACTACACCGATGTGCGCAGGTTGCCGGGCCCCACATATTTGCCCAAGAATATAGGGTCTCACAAACTCCTCCTAGCTCCTCCTAACAGGATGGTCAGTTTCAAATCAAACTCGCTCACAAAAGACCTTAATGATGAAAAGCTATCAAATTTGTGAGTTCTCGTAATATTGCGCGACTTTGGTCTGATTGTCGTACAGACTTGGGAGTGGTGTCATTGGACTTGGTTCAGAGTCCTTGTCCTTCATTGGTGTAACTTAGCGCCACCTTCTCTTTTGATTGGTCGATATTTTATAGTTCCTATTTTTTGCTATAACCTTTCAACGGGTTGTCGTACAGACTTGTGGGCGGTGTCATTTGACTTGGTTCAGAGTCCTTGCAGCTTTAATTAAAGGACCAAGCAGTCTCCTCATGCCGAACAAGTTTCGTACTCTTACTTTTGACCTCTGACCTCTAGATCACCTGCCATTTTGAATTATATGAAAATCAATTAAAATGCATCGCCTCCCAGGATCTTTGATCAAAATGCACCAAAATATCTACATGTGAACTTTGGACCTATACGGACATGGGAAAGTATAGTACGTTTTTTTAAGTTAAAAAATTAAGGTTTTATGAGCCAATGAAAATTGCCGTTTTGTGAAAATTCTTCTTTTGTCCCCAATACATAGCGTCATATGCTTTTGCAACTTTACAGTATGGTAGAGGGTCATGCCAAATAGCACTGAAACCAGCCTTAAAAACAGATGAACAGCGAACCCCCCCCCCCCACACACACACACACACACACACACACAAAGTTCACTCTTCCATGTTTCTATGGCTTTTATTGTGCACATTATTCTTATTGCTTATTGCCTTCCTGCTTGGTCCTGCCTTATCGTTGCTTGCAGCGATTTTTCTCTATAGTTATTATTGTAATCAATGACTGGGTTGTATTTCCTAAATATGTTCAATATTGAATTAGGGCCAAGTAGTTCACTTAACGTACAATTAACTACAGTTAACAGTAGATGACCAATTAAAATGATGTAGCCTACCGCGTGCCCTGCAGTGTAATATCACCAGGCATTGAACCACCATCTGTGTAACGCAGTAGGCCAGGATCTGCCTTTGAAAACAGAACTGACCCCCTTCCCCAAACACTCAAATCCATTAGGGAATAAATGGTGAATGAACTCAGCCAATGTAAAAAGAAATTGAGCAATGCAAAAACTACAAATCTTTCTGTGGAATTATTAAATTCCGGGGTCAGGTGGGGTGTGAAGTGCTCTGGTTATAATGGGTTTAGGGAGTGTGGGTGAAATGTGTATCTAGTCTTCCAACACAAAAGGCCATAGAAATCTATGGAATGTACATAACCCACATTAAGCCTGGGTTCTGTAGAATCTCCCTCTGGCAGCACTGCATATTAATATTTATATCAGTTTGCCAATTAAGAAGTACTCCTGTCAGAATACTATATGGTTGGCTTTCTTATCTCTCTGTTTGTTAGGGTGGCAGATTGCTGCAATTGCTTGGCTTGTAAGTTGGTTTAATGAATGCGCTGAGGCGGTGGTGGCGGGTATGTACTGTATAGGGAGGGGTTTACACCACCAGCACACACTCCTTAATTCTCTCTATGCCAACAACACTCATTCTGACAGCCAGCCAAGCTGCGTGAAGGAGAGGCGAGCACGGGACAGGAGAGTGCATGCGTGGAAGAGAAACAGACAAACAGGTTCATAGTTTATAACGATAACCTAACTTTGACAAAAGTTTTGAGTCAGAAGTTGATCTTCACATTCATTTCAAACAGAAAGATGTATGGTCCTTTTTAAATGTCTCAAAGGGCCAATTACACACTGGGAGAGGCTGCATTCAGACAAAGTTGGCGTTGTGTGTAGTACAACAATTAACAGGCGCCATATGACCTGACGTAGACATACTGTGGTCCTATTGCAGTGCACTGCGGTCCTCCCTATTGCAGTGCACTGTGGTCCTCCCTATTGCAGTGCACTGTGGTCCTATTGCAGTGCACTGTGGTCCTCCCTATTGCAGTGCACTGTGGTCCTCCCTATTGCAGTGCACTGTGGTCCTATTGCAGTGCACTGTGGTCCTCCCTATTGCAGTGCACTGTGGTCCTCCCTATTGCAGTGCACTGTGGTCCTCCCTATTGCAGTGCACTGTGGTCCTCCCTATTGCAGTGCATGTCCTCCCTATTGCAGTGCATGTCCTCCCTATTGCAGTGCACTGTGGTCCTCCCTATTGCAGTGCACTGTGGTCCTCCCTATTGCAGTGCACTGTGGTCCTCTCTACTGCAGTGCACTGTGGTCCTCCATATTGCAGTGCATGTCCTCCCTATTGCAGTGCATGTCCTCCCTATTGCAGTGCACTGTGGTCCTCCATATTGCAGTGCACTGTGGTCCTCCCTATTGCAGTGCACTGTGGTCCTCCCTATTGCAGTGCACTGTGGTCCTCCATATTGCAGTGCACTGTGGTCCTCCCTATTGCAGTGCACTGTGGCCCTCCCTATTGCAGTGCACTGTGGTCCTCCCAATTGCAGTGCACTGTGGTATTCCCTATTGCAGTGCATGTCCTCCCTATTGCAGTGCACTGTGGTCCTCCCAATTGCAGTGCACTGTGGTCCTCCCAATTGCAGTGCACTGTGGTCCTCCCAATTGCAGTGCACTGTGGTCCTCCCTATTGCAGTGCACTGTGGTCTTCCATATTACAGTGCACTGTGGTCCTCCCTATTGCAGTGCACTGTGGTCCTCTCTATTGCAGTGCATGTCCTCCCTATTGCAGTGCACTGTGGTCCTCCCTATTGCAGTGAACTGTGGTCCTCCCTATTGCAGTGCACTGTGGTCCTCTACTGCAGTGCACTGTGGTCTGTGGTCCTCCCTATTGCAGTGCACTGTGGTCCTCCCTATTGCAGTGCACTGTGGTCCTCCCTATTGCAGTGCACTGTGGTCCTCCCTATTGCAGTGCACTGTGGTCCTCTCTACTGCAGTGCACTGTGGTCTGTGGTCCTCTCTATTGCAGTGCACTGTGGTCCTCTACTGCAGTGCACTGTGGTCTGTGGTCCTCTCTATTGCAGTGCACTGTGGTCCTCTACTGCAGTGCACTGTGGTCTGTGGTCCTCCCTATTGCAGTGCACTGTGGTCCTCCCTATTGCAGTGCACTGTGGTCCTCCCTATTGCAGTGCACTGTGGTCCTCTACTGCAGTGCACTGTGGTCTGTGGTCCTCCCTATTGCAGTGCACTGTGGTCCTCCCTATTGCAGTGCACTGTGGTCCTCTACTGCAGTGCACTGTGGTCTGTGGTCCTCCCTATTGCAGTGCACTGTGGTCCTCCCTATTGCAGTGCACTGTGGTCCTCTCTACTGCAGTGCACTGTGGTCTGTGGTCCTCTCTATTGCAGTGCACTGTGGTCCTCTACTGCAGTGCACTGTGGTCTGTGGTCCTCTCTATTGCAGTGCACTGTGGTCCTCTACTGCAGTGCACTGTGGTCTGTGGTCCTCCCTATTGCAGTGCACTGTGGTCCTCCCTATTGCAGTGCACTGTGGTCCTCTCTACTGCAGTGCACTGTGGTCTGTGGTCCTCTCTATTGCAGCGCACTGTGGTCCTCCCTATTGCAGTGCACTGTGGTCCTCCCTATTGCAGCGCACTGTGGTCCTCCCTATTGCAGTGCACTGTGGTCCTCCCTATTGCAGTGCACTGTGGTCCTCCCTATTGCAGCGCACTGTGGTTCTCCTATTGCAGTGCACTGTGGTCCTCTCTATTGCAGTGCACTGTTGTCCTCCCTATTGCAGCGCACTGTTGTCCTCCCTATTGCAGTGCACTGTGGTCCTCCCTATTGCAGTGCACTGTACAGACTACGAAAGTGACATAATGTTGGGATTTATGTGAGGCGTAGAAGTAAATAAAACTGAATTGAAAGCCACTGCGTCTTAAAGGACTAGGAACTCTCAATGACTTTTGTTTTACCATAGCAAAAAGACATCTCGAAGAGATACTAAACAAGTTGTTAATTTGCTTTAAAAGCCAATGTACAATGGGAGAGGTTTACAGTCGATGTTTGTGTGCTTTGATATTACAACACACTAACACACAGGTGTGATGGAGAGGTTCCGCTGTACGCTTGTGATTTACCACGTACAGCAATCCTACCATTTGTTTATTGTGGAGAGGAAACAAGCAAATACTAGTGCAGATGCGTTCTTGGAGTAGACATTTAAATCATTTACCGCCGACATTGCCATCTGGTGTTGGAAAAGTGTACTCCAGGACCGTCGCCCAGTCTTTTAATACGACTTTAATATTGACTGTACACATATTAGTTACCAGTTAACAGTTTCTTTAATATTATTTTACAAAAGTAAAAAGGTCAATTGCCTTCTGTCTGTTAGAAAAGTACTGAATTTGAAGGCCCTAGTAAAAGATATTGGTTCTGTTCAGAATTTATTGCCTCCCATCTTTCCACAAAAGAATAGAAAATGCTCGATAAGAACCCGGCTTGATAAGCCTGATTGATAAGGTGCTCGTTATCAATAAAAAACAACGAGCTCCATCCCTTATAATACAGAAGTGAGACTAGAGAGGAAAGGAACGCAAAACAGAGACACTAACAGGAAGGCAGAGTCAAAGCAAAAACTGCAAGTCCAATATAGTACAAAAGGATTAAAACTAAATCACGGCCCAGGCCGTAGCGTAACGGTCTGGGCACCGGACTGGTAATCCAGTCACAGTGTGCCGCGGGTTCGACTCCCGGACCCGACACGGCCTTTACTGCATGTCATCCCCCCATCTCTCTCCCGTTTCCTGTCAGCCTACTGTCTGTCCCTTCAAAAATCAATAAAAGGCGTAAGCCGCAAAAAATATCTTTAAAAAAACTAAAAAAAACTAAATCACAATTGATACTGTATAGTAGGTGGCACTACTCAAGGCAGAACGTGCTTCTTGTGCAGGTGGAAAACATATGTTCGGCGTATAAAGATAGCAGCAGCTATATACACGTCTTCATGTGCGTGGTTAAAGTGACATGGATGAATGTATGAAAAACAGAGCGTTGTGTACAAACTCACAGTTTCACACGGTGGCGACAGGGCTCCGTGCTGCTTGTTCAGCAGTCTGACGGTTAATTGCCGCAGGTGTTTGGAACTCTGGCGCTGTGACTACTGAATGATACGCCGGTGACACTTGCCTGGCCGCAGTGGCACGTTCATAAATAGAAATATAGGAATCAGCCCCCATGGGTCCAAACAAAACCTTCCATTTGGTTCCATTTGTACACTTTCAGAGGATTTTACTGGTCAAAAATGCTTGCAAGCAAGCACAGAAATGACCTAAAGAATCCAATCAAGGTACAGCCAGCAACGAATACCATTAATGTCTTTGACACTAAGCAACGAATACCATTAATGTCTGTGACACTAAGCAACGAATACCATTAATTCTATTTGAAGCAACAAATACATGTGTCTTCCATACGAAGTGACATGTACCATTTATCTCTTCTCTATGAAGCAATGAGTACCATTCACATTAATAATAATAATAATACATTTTATTTATATGGCGCCTTTCAGGTCACTCAAGGTCGCCTAACAAAACAGAAAAGAAATACAATACAATAAAGCAAGTTTAAAATACACACAAAGGCCTGCAGCAGAATTTTACTCAAGGTGGGAGTAAGCTTCATGCCTTCTCTATGAAGTAATGAGTACCATTCGTACCTTCTCTATAGCACTCTACAAACTAAGAACAATTACAAACAGTATTAAGAAGAAATTATAACAATACAGCTGACGTTATTGGTGGGATCTCCTTGTGGGCAATGGCATCACTCAACCATTTAATTGGATTGGACATTTGCAGAACAGAACAGCGTGTTGTAGCATTTTTATCAGTGCTGACGCGTGCACACACACACACACACACACACACACACACACACACACACACACACACACACACACACACACACACACACACACACACACACACACACACACACACACACACACTTAAACTAATAGCTAGGCAACTTGTAGAGAGACATCAAAGGGCCCCTCCAGATGGAGATCAATAGGCGGGATCAATCGTCACACACATTTTCACCACGCACACTTGAAGCCATCCCTGAACACATCAGCTTCACACAAAATGTCACAAGGCCCATTAATCGACATAAATAGATATTTAATGTCCAAGGCTTGGCTCTTCTATCATTCCCTAATTAGAATCATGCTATCAAAGAGGAGAGGATATCTTGATGGAGAAAGCACTTTGCCTAATGACTAGTAGGATGTTTTAATTGAATGTACTGGCCCTCGTGATAGAACGCCGAAACATTTTGTGAGAATGACATTTCACCGTGCTATTTAACGATGCAATACCTGAGCTATAGCTTTGATGTATAACCAAGAGCTAGGCGTAATCAGTAAAATACATTCATTCCTGCCAGGCAGAAGAGGATGTATTTGCGTCATAAAGCCTGCGATGATAAGTTAGTGAATCCTTGCTATGATGGAGTTCTTATCCTAAGGCAATGCCGCGGCAAGATTGTAGTGTTTTCATTATCAACTAGGAGCAAGGAAGGAAGTTCAGTATATCCACAACGCTAATGTGAAATAATACATCAAATCTCAAACCATCCATGTTTCTTAGTTGTCTCTACAGTTTTGAAAAACACTCCAAAGCGCTGGTCATCAGGCATCACATACAGTATGTCATAATAAACACATCAGAAGCCAGCTTGTAATGACAATATGTCATATTGTGTGTGTGTGTGTGTCATATGTATTATGAAGCCAGCATGATGGTGTCATGAGACTGTTACAAGGTACACATTCAAGATCAGGCTATTATACTTCCCTTCATAATGGACTCTAATGCGCCCGCTGGCCTAGTGGTCCAGGCACCAAAACATCTTTAAATAATAATGGACTCTAAGCCATGATATAACCATATAACAAATCGCATCAGAAAATGCCAGAATTATAATATCATGAATCTGGCACGATGGCCAAGTCAGCAATACAGCATGAGCTCTATATCTCATATGGAAAGTAATTCATGAACTCATACTCGTAGATTTACAGTAAAGTGACTTTATTGGACTGAAATGGTGAAAATCTACAGATGCATATTAGCAGACACACCATGGGGGGGGGGGGGGGGGGAGTAATGTGGGGCTGTCACAAAAGTAGGGTTGTTACAAAATCCCAAGGCACGCACACCTGCAGTCCACAATGGTGTGACTCAGTGGGAACTATATACACACAGACAAATAAAGCATAATATAAAAATAACATCCATCCAAACATTCACACGGTGCAGCATTTGTGAACCCATATACCCTCGTAACTCATGCACACACCCAGGACAGTACCGCACGCACCCACACATGCACGCACGCACACATACTACAGAGACTGACTATATAGACCTGAGATAACAGAAGCTTACGATGGTAGTTATGACAGATGTAGTATACAAGCCTTCATGCACAATAATCTTTCTTGATATTATGTAGACTTGTACTGCATTGAGTGCATCTATCACACTTAATGACACTATATGGACCATATATGTGTCCTCTCCTTTTCTCATTATCTGGGAACAACAAGCAATTAGCCAGACATCCTGTTGGCGCCGAAGCATGTTCCCTCTCACCTCTCTCAGACAAGTCAACTACAGTACGACCTTCTGGATCAGAGTCATTCATTCACTCTACAAAGGCAATGTGCCTCCTGAGGCTAAATAAAGCCAACAACTCCTATACTCAATCTGCTGTTTGTTTAGTTGTTTAGCGTCCACGCAAGTAAAACATTCACCCATCTCAGGAAAACAGCAAAAAAAAAGGTGATTCCAATGATCCAACTATACATCGATATGTGAAACAGAAACGCATCCTTCTTGTGTGACCTATTGATCTGAAACACCAGGATATACCAGGATGTCCATCTCTTGGTGTCCACACCACTTTCACTATTAAATGTGTATATACCAACGTGAGATCATGCCACAAGGTTTGATCTGCACAGTGTTCCCATCTGCCTTGACAGATCTAAGCAAGTTACCATCAAACAGTCTTACAACTACATGAAATTAAAAAAGTTGAGCTCCCCTACATGTCTTCTATCCCCACAAATACCCAATTTTGAACATATCTGGGTTTTCATGAACATTGGTCTCAGAACAGGCCAACTGAATACATTGAACATTAAACATAAATGGGAGACAGACTTGGGATGCACTTATGATGATGTGGATTGGGAAATCATTTTAGAGACGGCTCAGAGGGTTCTGATTTCCACCAAACATAGACAGATGCAATTTGAAAAATTTCATAGAACTTACTTTACCCCGCTCAGGTTACACAAGATTGATAGGAGCATTTCCCCTATGTGCCAAAGATGTACGATAACAGAAGGCTGCCTATTACATATGTTATGGAGCTGCCCACTTTTGATTGATTACTGGAAGTTCGTCATGTCTACTGTCTCTGATATCATAGATGTTGAAATACCACATGATCCAAGAATTTGGTTACTGGGTGACGTTACATTGATCAACACAAATTTGAACAAAGAGTATTTTGTGTTACTCGCCAGTACAGCTGCGAAGAAAATTATCTTGGTTAATTGGAAATCTGAAAATTCACCTTCACAGAGACACTGAAGACGCTGAATGAGCTTTTATACAAAATACTGTACAATGTAAGGAGAAAGCCTGCTACTTTTGAAAATATATGGGGTAGGTTCTTTGAGGTTCTACCTTCAATATCTCCACTGGGTTGATTTATTTTAATTTTAATTTATAGTTATTTTTATTTATTTATCCGAGTTGATGTTGTCAAGTGGTGTTGTGTACAATACAGAGTAATGAGAGCTGTGTAGTTTACCTTTCTGGGGTTGGGGTGGGGGGTTGGTGGGGGGGGGGGGGGGGGGGTTGTTTTGGCGGTTTTTATTTTTATTTTTTTAGTTTGTCTTGTCTTATTTAAAATAAAATAAAAATCATGATTCTGTAATTCATTGTTTTAAATTATGTCTGCATTATCATTAAACTAAATCTTAAAAAAAAAAAAACTTGTGATGTCATCTGTATTCGGTACCTCCATACTTTGAATAATCACTCCCCGTCTTCAGTTCCAAATTTGCATTTTGTCTTTGGAGACTGTGGGAGGGGAGGGGAGGGGCTTATTATAATGAGTCAAAGATGTGTGAGGGGAGTAGCTGGGATGAGGGTGTGGCGGAGATTTTTTTTTGATACACAGCGCCCCCCACCACATAAGGACATTGTGGTACTGCTGCTAAAACTGCTTTAGAAGCCAGACAGACTCAAACCATTTGAAATGCGTTTGAGGGACATAAACAATATGATATTAAATATTAAAAACCGTTTTAAAATGCATGTTGTAGTTCCTTTAAACCACCTCTGCAACCAACTGTAGACCATAACACGACGAGACAACTCCAACATGCACATCTTCTGGCTGTCCGTTCGCCACTTGCACATCTGTCTGACATCCTCTAAAGCAGTGGCTCCCAAACACTGGGTCGGAACCCACAGTTGGGTCGCAGAGCAATTTCTATGGGTCCCTTTATTGTCTCCACCAGGCCGAAGGCATGGGGAGAGAGTATGTTTTGCACTCCGCCCGTATGTGTCCCTGTGTGTGTCCGTCCATCCGTCCGTCTGTTACCAGCTAATCTCCGGCACCGTTAACCCGATTTTTTTGGGGGGGGATAAATCCCCTCCGAATTACTTATGCATGATCGCAGGGGTGACGTGACATTGTAATTGGCTAGCAACAGTTGTGGGAGAGGCCTATATAAGCGATTGCGGCAACGACACTTTGCAATTTTTCAAAATTGCGACTTTTCTAGTTGAATGAAGAAATCAGGGAGAAATCTAAGAAAAATTTGAAAACAAATAATAGCTTATCTAGCCGATCTACAAGCTCACAGCGCTCGTTGTGAGCTTGTAGAGCTGCTATTTTCACTAGTTCGGGTCATGGGAAGACAACAATTTTCTCTTTTGGGTGACAGGGTAAAAAGGTTTAAGAACCATCGCTCTAAAGTTACTTACTTACAAACAGGCCCACTCAGTGAATTCAGCTCAAGTCCATATAGCATTAGATCATTTATTGAGTTAGGACTAGTTTATCAGAGTCTAAGTTTGCCCTTTTACTCTTTCAGAAACACACATATTATCCATATCCATATTACTACAGCTCAAAATGCAGACACAAAGCATGTATGTGTGTGCTCACACGCAAGTGTGTCTCGTCTCATTCAAACACCAACTGAAAATGATGCTTGTTTTAATTAACATAAAGAGATCTCCCGATACTGTATCGGTATTGTAAAAGTATCGGATTTCCTCTTAAATGAAAAATCGGGACATCCCTAACATTAAACATGAAAGATATGATGCACCAAAATAGTTTAAATACAGATAACCTTGTGGCCATGCGCTAAGCGCCCTGCAGTGCAGTATACTTTATAATTTCCCAAATGATTTAAGCATGTATACATGTTCACGTGTTTGGCTATTTTTAGCACCATATAGTAGCGGGTCTGTCTGTGTCGGCTCTCAGGTGCATTCAGTCACTTTTTGTTTCTCCACACCTTCCAACCGACTGATCACCACACTTCATTGGACTTCCAGTCTGTAGTAATCTGTAGTAGTCTGTTCTGTTTGGTGGAGAGACCTTTACAGATGATACCTGTTCAACCTGTCCTGCATGAAAGGTCAGTGCATTTGTCTAAAGTGAATGTGTTGTTCTCTCTCTCTCTCTGTGTGTGTGTGTGTGTGTGTGTGTGTGTGTGTGTGTGTGTGTGTGTGTGTGTGTGTGTGTGTGTGTGTGTGTGTGTGTGTGTGTGTGTGTGTGTGTGTGTGTGTGTGTGTGTGTGTGTGTGTGTGTGTGTGTGTGTGGGTGTGTGTGTGTGGGTGTGTGTGTGTGTGTGTGTGTGTGTGTGTGTGTGTGTGTGTGTGTGTGTGTGTGTGGATCTGTATGACTGACTCTGGCTTCGCGTGGGTCTCTCTCATTACATTACTGTACATATTTATACAAGCTTCCGTACCAGTTGAATGTGTGCTGTCCTGCAACGCAACACCGCTTGTCATTTCATTTCCTCTAATGAAGCCCAGCTAAGCTCACAGGCTGTGTATTTTCTCGGGCGTGTAATATACCAGGATGCGTGTACAACTTCCAACCTCCCCAATCCGGCCAAAATATAGAAAACACCTACAAGCTCACAAAGTGTGAGCTATTGCATTTTCAACCTATTGGATTCCCATCAATGATGTCACTGGTAGGCAGGTTTCTGAACTGTCCACGGGCCTCCTCCTCCTTTTTTTTACCATATTACAATTAGCATTAGCATTTTTTACTTATTATAGCAATTAGCATTAGTGAGGACCAATTATATGAAGATAGGCTGGAAATGGGTGAAGAAACTTCCGTGAAAGGAAATCAAATAAATGTGTTGTTCACATGTCAATTTCAATAACCAGAATATTGCAAGATTAGTATATTGGTGCAAAATGTCAGGCGATGTGATTGGACATGAGTGTTTTTAAGCCGCAGTAGGAACGTGTCGTGTACAGTACTGTACATAAGAGACCGTATAGCTCACACTTGTGCACACTGCACAGTATATCAATTATTCTCTGCACTTCAATCATGTTTCATGTCAATCATCGTAACCATCAGCTATTCTCTTAGCCAACAGCCAACATAACAGCTTGAAATAATGTCATTCACGGGCATAAAGTAAATTATCTTTTGCAGAAGGCAGTGCCATTAACATCGAGGACATTATATCCTCAATAGTACAGTATACAGTATATCAGGTCGGAAAGTTCCCTGAAAAGTTATTAGAGGCCGGTCCCTAGACGGTCCTTAGACGGTCGCAAGCAATGGAGCAATATATTAGCAGGCAGCGAGAGTTCAGCATCAGCGGTCAAGCAAGCAAACCTGCCAGAAGTCAAGTCAACTCAGCAGACAGACACACAGTCAGCTGTTGATGTTTTTAGGCTAAAGGGGTTTAGTGCCTACCAATAGTGAACTATATGGAGTGATTTGTCTTGGATTAATCATATAGGGCGATCCAGTATTATGGGACAGAAGCAGTGTTGATTATGACAGCACATTTTGATTTACTTTTAGTCGTAGGCTTTTGAATAGAATTGAATTTAGTTTTTGTCATAATTATTTTTGTCATCTGGAATGTTTTAGTTTTAGTCAGATTTTAGCCGACTACATCTACAGTTGATTATGTCGACAAAAATGTGCTTTGGCGCCGGGGCCTTGATGGCGTCGTAATGGCAGATTTGACACTTTATGGTTGCATGCTGAAAATAGACAATCTACAAGCTCAGAATGCATCGCACTGCGATGCGTTAACTTGTGACCTTGTAGATCTGCTATTTTCTTGCAACAACCGCAACATCCGAGCACAACCAAACCATAAAATGACTTCTTCTTCTCAAACAGTCATTTTAGTCTAGTTTTAAATTAGTTGCCATAATTGTCAATATATTTAGTCTTATAGTTTTTGACATCACAGTGTCGCTTTTTTATTTTGTTTCCGTCAATGAAAAAAGGCCGAACAATTTTCGTCATATATTTGGTGGAAATAGCAATCAGCCTTGGACAGAAGAGAAGTTTAAAGCTTCGTCTTCCAGCAGCCTGTCAGAGAGGCCCTCTGTTCTGTTCATATCGTACCTAATGAGGCATAACCCCCAAGCAGTGACAGATCTGCAGGACCGTCCCGTCCTGTCCGGGGCACCATGCACGCCTCAGGCCTCAGGCATATAAGGCCATCGGCTCTGTCTGTCGGTCGCACTCCCTGCATAGCTGTGGAGTTACTAGGGCAATGACTTCAGGGACTATGGGGGCTAGACAGAAGACCCCAGATGGGCAGGGCGATGTTATCAGCATTCACCGGTCATCTTTAGGGACCCTCCGTGTGACACAGAGATCTTCTAATGAGGTGAACGTCTTGACACACACACAGAGGAGGAACTATTGCGTTATGCAGTCTAATGTTCTCCCCTAATGACAGCATGCAGGAGGGATAGGCTGGTAAAAGGAGGCACATGCCCTGAGCACTCATTGTAACCCAACAAGCCAAGTGGAAGATAACAGAGCTCCATGATTTATGGAAAAGAAACGGTGGTGCTGTTCAGTACCTCTAAGTGGAGGGCGCGGATGAAGGGATGGAGAGAGAGAGAGAGAGAGAGAGAGATGGGACAGAGAGAGCCATCATTTATTCCTTAATAAACATGGAGATTCACTCAGCTCTCACATGTGGAATGACCTCTTCAGTCAGACCGACGGTGGAGATAAAGTGAAGTGACGTTAGGGTTACATTTATGGCGGCTCAACATTTTCCTCTCTCTCTCCCTCCCTTTTAAGTTGTCTGTCTATAATGACTTCTTTTCTCAAGGGCAGCTTTCCTTTAGAGTAAATAGAGACATCCTCCTCTCCCTCTGGTTCCTTTCTTCACATCCCTCTGTGAAGAGGGATGTGTACAATATACAGTATACAGTATGTCCACCTCAATGCCATCGAGGCTTTACTCCAACAAGAAAAGGAAAAGAAGAAAAGAAAAATGCAATAAAGATGACGATATCTGATTATTATATAAACAGTCCATCACATGTCTAACAAGACCTCGCCATATTGGTCTGCTAAAGATTGATTTTGCAATGTTTCCCTGAACCCCTAGAACGCCTATAGCCTGGCACTGATGACGTGGATTCACTCACATGTTCCTCCACACGATACCGGAGGAGATGGAGGAACACGTGAGTGGATCCACGTCATCAGTCTGGCAATGCCAGGCTATGGAACCCCCAATGACCCAGTGAAATGACCAGAACAGACTGCTCCAGGCTGTAGCTGTAGCAGTTTAACTATGAAACCAGCACAAGATAAGCTCCGTATTGTGGTCCCCCCCCCCCTCTTTACTGTACATATTTTGTTTTTATATGATTTCTTTTTTTGCATAGTAGGCCTACTGTATATTTGTCATTAAATGTTCTGATGAATTGAAAATGGAGGACCCACATGGAAACAATATGGATGGACGACTGGACGTAATATATTATTGGCTGAAATTGGTTATTTCAAGCATACCGGTACGTAAGAGCACACACCATATTTAGTTTTACAGGAAGTAAACACCATTATAATAATGTATTATTTATTTGTATTATACATGTTTTGTTGGGGCATGTAATATATATGCACAGTCACAATATGACAGGTGATGTGATCTAAACGGGTAAAAAAAAGAAAAGCATTGAATCTTTCTTCCATCTCCAACGATATCCACGGTCATTATTCATTCTTTGGCATCGCATCATGATAACTACATGAAAAGGTTGTAACCCTGGTGTTCTTTCATTTTGAGCCAAAGAAAGCTCGGAATTTCTCGACACAAAGACTACTGCGTGACAGTGGATGAGAGACGGATGGACACTGATGACCAACAAGACATGGGAAAGGTCTCTTCTCTATAGTGGTGGTGGTGGTGGTAACCCTGTTATTATATCAGTGGTTCTCAAACTATTTCATGTCAAGGACCCCAAAGAGTTATGTAATTGGCCTCGTAGCGCTGCACCGCTATACGAGCTTGTAGATCCGCTATTTTTCAACAGCAGTATAAAAATGGTTAAAGTGGTTAAAAGATGCATTCTTCTAGGTCTTATAGGTAACGGGTTAATGCCACGACAGCTCAGTGTCATTCCCTTTTTGCACGGGGCTATTTTTAACGTGATACATCAGCCAGCAGTGTGAGAAACAGTGAACAGAACTCCCCCAGTGCCAGTGGTACAACAGTATACATAAAGACAGCCGATCTGTCTTATTGTCAGTGTTCACGTCACCACACAAAGTCACAGATAAGCATGCGGTGACAGCTATCAAGAAAGAGCTGCCTGGAAGGATATATTCTGCTCACAAATCGTCACCCGGACTCGAGGGAAAATCGGTCGTCATTATTATTGTCCAATAATGTTTTCAGAACTGTCATCAAATAGGCCTACTGTAATACCTACACAGTATACAATGGGTTGGTCTTCTCACCTCTGAAAGATGGAGTGCCATGGTTTTATCCCACCTAAAACATGACCATCAGGTACTATGATCATTGATTATACTAGGAGGAAGATTTCTTTAAAAAGAAAAGTGTACAGAAAGTGTTAAGGGGATGATTTCATGATGTCACTAAAGTGGTGTATTTTGATTGAGCCTTTTGGCTCAAAGGCTTTCAGCTTTCAGAAGAAACCAAAAAACAGGGACGACATATTTGAATATTATAACCACACCTGGGTGTCTATTAGATTAACTCCGTAGACACATCCAACTCCATAGACACATCCAACTCCATAGACACATCCAAAACAGGAAAAAAGTACAAAAGTCAAGGCACTCCATCATGAACATTGCAGTGTCTACAGTAAGCTGTCAGCATCAAATCAAAGGCTACTTGGTGACAGAAAGCAGCCTACAGTCCGACCATCACAAGCTCATCCGTAAGCCCAGGTCAGAAAGGGTGTCAATAGTGTTTGACCTCTGATTCCAAAGACACACAACGTCAGCCCAGAGAGAAGGAGCAACGACACACAGAGTCAAACCGAGAGATAATAGCCATGCAGGTTCATGACACTTTAGACCAGTAGTTTTCAACCTTTTTTCACATCAATGCAGAATAACTTCTGCAATAATTATTCTGCATTTGAGCCACGGACCACCATTTGATGAGATTTAGCCTCTCAGACCGAAAACTAAATAATATTTTGTTATCGTTGGGTCAAATAACCAATAAATAGTAGTGTGTCATTCTCAACCAATAAAACTGTTTGGGGCCGCAAAACCTATAGCTCAAATAGAGACTCTGTGAGCGAATATTCGAGGAGTGGACGATGTCACAGCAGGCTCGCGGTAGGTCACTTAGGGCTGGGCCTTAATTTTCCCATTGAGAACTCTAATACCGATAGGGACGGAATTGGTTATGATTTGTCCACAATCCCCGTGCCCCCCTCCCTCCCTCTCTCGGTCACTGAGAGAGAGGTGAAACTGCTGCTGAGGAGCCAGGATCCCCAGAAGGCGGCCGGCCCGGACTCTGTCTCCCCCTCCGTCCTGCAGCAGCTGACCAGCTCGCCCCGGTGTTCACCAGCATCTTTAAATGCCTCGCTGGAGCTGTGTCATATCCCTGCGTGCTTCAAGGCCTCGACCATCATCGCCGTCCCCAAGAAGGCCAAGTCACAGGCCTAAATGACTACAGACCCGTCGCCCTGATCTGTTTGCGTACAGAGCCAATAGATCCACGGAGGACGCCGTGAACATGGCTGCCAAGGCTCATGATGGTTCTGTTCTACACAGCCATCGTGGAGTCCATCTTCACACACTCATCATCACCTGGTTCCCCGCTGCAGCTGCTAAAGACCTCACCAAGCTGCAGCGGGCGATTCGCTCTGTGGAGAGGGTTGGCCCTCCCTCAAGTCCCTGCACGACTCCAATTATGGCCGACCCATCCCACGCTGGCCACGGCCTCCTCACCCTGCTCCCTTCCGGGAGAAGGTTGCGGCTGCCGAAGGCTACGAAAGCCCGCCACAGACAAAGTTTTTCCCCTCAGCTGCCAGGCTGCTCAATGACTCTGGCTTCCCTTCCACCCCTGCCCCCTAGTGACACCGGCCCTTTGACACCGGTAACATTGTTTCACTATGAACTATAACTCTGCACTTTATATTTATTTTCCCTACACAGTGTCATCTTGTGTCTGTTGGTTGTTGTGTTTTTTGTGAAAAAAAGAATTGAACGCACACATGTCAACGTCAAAACAAATTCCTATGTGTGTAATACACAATGGCAAATGAAAGGTATTTGAATATCTGAATCCTCGTCAAAATGGTACACAAAAGGCTGTCCTCAACATCAGCATCAGACATGTCAATACAATACAATATCTGAGGGGAGTTGGGTGCAAGAGTATATGGTATGTTGCATGGGTGGGAAGCCAGGATCGAGGGGACTATTTTCCTCGTCACTGCACTAGTGGCTCCTACTGGCCCGTTTTAATTGGGAGGGGACCTCGGAGAGATTAAGTGTACACTCTCAAAGTGAAATTCAGAGCTGCCAGGTGAAAAGAAGCGACCTTTGACTCCATGTGCATTGGACGAGGCATCTGCTTGTTTACACCCTCTCCAGATCAACAGTGGGAATTTCTGTGTGACGTAGTTTGCATGTTCACCCCGTGTCCCCAGGAATCCTGGTCTCTATACTGCCTCCCCCTGGCCAGCCGGGGTGGCTGATGGAGGTGAGAGGAACAGGTTGGAGTAACGTGTTCCTTCCACGCCCTACTGTACATCCACCCGGCAAAACTCCCCCCCCCCCCCCCCCCCTGTCAGGTGAAAAGAAGCGGCTTGGACTCCTCATGCATTGAAGGAAGCATGAGGTCAGTCCATTGCTCTCCCCAGGTTGGCAGAGGGAGTGTAGCGCCCAGGATTACATGATTAGACAATGACACTAGGTGAAAAAAAAGGGTTACAAAAAGTGTGATGTATAGTGACCACACCACGCGCATGCAGGGGGAACTGAAAATGACTAAACTACAGTGGAAAAATATCAAAATAGGAAAACTATTGTTTACAAAGCAACTTGCGTTAGTCTGCAATAACACCCACTGCATATAAATAGTCTGAAGTGAAGGTTATCACAAAAAGGGAGCGTGCAGCTGCTGCCCTTGTTGGAGACGGTTTGTTGTGATGGCCCTCGCGGTATAAGTGCATCCTCCACAAAACCCCTGCATTTGACACGGACGACTGCTGAAGGGCTGTCCCCAACAATCACGTCTCTGACAAAGGGAGCCGGGCCAGGAAACTGACTTGCACAAAGGGCAATAAGCCTAAAAATAATTACAAAGCCTCTGGAGAGAGACTGCATGTGCTAAATACACTGGCCATGAATGAGTGTCATCATGAGGAGGGCTTTGACAAAAGGCAGAAATATAATGGGCGAGGAGAACAAGTGGCGCGGCCAGACTTGAAATTCCATTACCTGAACACAAATGTCAGTCACATGTCTTTTAAACCCCCTCGATGGCAACAACCTCCCAACTGTAGCCTCTCTCTCAACTCCAAGGCTATACGTTTTACACTTGTTCATGTCCATTGAGTTTGCATTGTTTTACTAGTGTTGATTCGTTTAGTCATAGCTCTTCATTTTAGTCTATCAATTTTTATTTGACGAAGTTATCAATATAAATGTAGTCATAGTTTAGTTCTTGTTTGGTTGTCATGGTTTTAGTCGATGGAATCCACACTAGTTGTAACTTGTCAATGTGTTCATTTGTAAAACACTGAACAAGTGCAATATTTTGTCAACTGTGTAGATGAAGCCTTGCTAAGACCAACCTTACGCCTGATGAACAGTGTATATTTGGTTGCACATTGTGCCACAGATCAACGTACCGGTACAAGCTCACAACACATTGCATTGTGATGTGAAATCAGGCGTGACATAAACATCCACGAATGTGTTAGGGTGATTTATCACGGCGTTGACACATCTCATTCAACTGCCCAAAATAGATCTAGTCTAAACTGTCTTCAGCAGAAGGGATTATCTCCTTTATGAATAGCAATTGCTTTGTGAAGAGACTAAGGTCTTTATGTTGCACTAGAAAGCTATTTGGGTCAACTGCTGTTGTTTTTAAATGTGCTATAAATCAATTTGACTTGACTTGGCTTGACTAGACTAGTTCAGGGCAGGCAGAGAACTCAACATAGCACACCTACCTGATCAGGTGACTATAGTCACATGCACTCTTTGCCTGATCAGAGAGGCTATTTAAACTGCTCTGCCTACCTGCTCATTCCTGGCTTCTCTTCTGCTGTGTTGACGTGCGTCGCTGCTGCTGCTGCCGCCGCCTCGCTTTGCTAACCTGCTAACCTGTTTCTAGATCCCCTTGGGGTCTTAATTAATTCGCTGTAATTCTATTTGGCTTATAACTTTAACTAATTTAAAATGTTCATAATACAGGGAATGAATAGAGGCAGAGCCCCGATGCCAAACTATGCTTCATATATCTATGCTCAATTATGCTCAATAAATATATATTCCAAATTCATTCATTCAAGCGTTTCTTTTGTGTCCGTTTGACTCCCCCACGCAAGGAACAAAACGGACTCTGTCCAGGCCTTTAGCCCATTATGTACTTGGTGTTTAACTAAGCATAATGTTATACTTTAGCTATTGAAAAATAGCAGATCTACAAGCTCATAGCGCGTACGAGCTTGTAGGTCTGCTATTTTGTTTTTAACGTGAAAATGCGGCACAAATCTTTGAATATATATTCTTTCAGAAGACTTTTTATTTTATTTTGACGCCAGGCCTAAATGGGTTATTTGACACTGTTGTACTCTACTCTCCCATCATCACCTTCCCTTCCCTCTTCTCATATCCCCATCTCTCCCTACACCCCCCCTTTGTTTGCTTACAGGCCCGGAGTGGAACTCCAAATCAGGCCGGGAGTTATACGCCCTGGCAGGCCAAAAGTTTTGGGGGCCCTTGGGGGACATTTTGGGGGCCTTTACAGTAATTTCACATGAGAAATGTACCATCTGATGTTATTTATATTATTAACTTCTTCCCTCCATTAACACAAGACACACAACATAGTTGTGCTGCAGCAACACTGCCTGAATTGAATTGAAATTGACTGTGGCTGGTCTGGCCTGAGCTTAGATTTATTTTTTGCTGGCCTGACCTGATGCAAAAGCCAGGCCAGGACAGCCAGGCCACTAGGACTAGGCAGGCCACCGGGAATGGTCCCGGTGCTCCCGATGGCCAAAGCTGGCCTGTTTGCTTATCATCGACACACACCACATCACTCCCTGCATCCCCCATCGATTCCCTTATTGAAACAACCCTCATTTGCAGTCTCCTCCTTGACATCTCTCTCCCTCTTTTCCAAACTCTTGACAGGTCGCGTAGATTTTTGTCAGTTTGCTGCTCTTCCCTAATCCTTCAGCAGACTTTTCTCCTTTCACAGATGCACGGCTAACTGGGGAAAAACGCAGCCCTCGGTTCAGTGGACCACGAAGACATTTCAGCATGTGACATAATGTTATATGAAAAAATGCATACAAATCCTATATTTGTGTATAAATGCAGTACGAAAGTATAATTTGTTCAGACATTGACATGGCTGCATATAAATGACGGATTCTAAACTTAAAGAACAGCGCCACTTTTTATGCAGTTCTGTAAGACTGACAGGGTTAATAGAGATCTCCTCCAATCGACACTCATTATGAATGGAATTAATGGTTCCATAACTTGATTAGAGCACTTGATTAGAGCACTTTAAGTAAGACATGTGCACATTGTACAGCTCTCACCAAAATGTTTTTTTGTTGTTCAAAATAATTTCAAACATAGCCGATATACAAGCTTGGTATTTGTGAAATTCGATTACCGGTAGGCTACATAAAATAAGTTTCACCTATAGCAGTGCCACGGTTAAAGTTGTTAAACTGACTGAGCTTGGTGTTAGTTTGGGAGATTTAGCTGCAGTAGGTAAGTTATTGTATGCATATAACTCATGAGCAGAGGATCCTAGTGGAGATTATTGATACCGTGTACACTACGCTCTCATTTAAAGTACCTTTTTTTCGTCCTTTAAGGAAGGTGTTAAATCACTGCATGCTTACGGATTTAATTCATTCAATCTTTCATGTGTGTCTGTGTGTATCGGATTAGTTGGTATAATTACGAGGATTTAAAGAACGCAATAAATGCACTGCTAAACAAAATACTAAATGTGTAGTTTATAATAATTGGTATGTAGTTTTCCTCAGTGTGCACAAACTTCCCCCGAAACCCTCCAGCCGCCAACGGATGCATGGGGCTGGAAACCAACTGGTTCTATACACATAAAGGGGCCACGGCTCAATTATAGAACAGAATAGTGAATAATGTATGCCCGAGGATAGACTTACAAAAATAAATATTTAACTTTTGACATTTCACATAACTACCCAGGGGATAGAGATCTGTATCTCCTTCAAGCCCAGGCCGGGGCCACGGATGGAAATTATGTTTTCACCGCAGTGTGTCTCCGCGTGTGGCTGGCCTGCTAATCTCAGCCGCTTATACTGTATATCTTTATGACATTTATGTCTGGCCATTTGGGCAAGGTTTCAACCCAATCTGAGCCCCATGTTGACTTCCCATTCTGCAATGTAAGCCATTTTACACTGATCAGTCCAGTGGTTTGCAAGATTAACATGATAATGATGATAACGACAATAATGATGACAATAGGCCTGGGCCATGGCTCAGTGGTCCAGGCACTGTGGCTGGCAATCCAGTCTGGCAGTGTGTCGCGGGTTCGACTCCCGATCCCGACGGGATAATAATAATGACAATAATAATACATATAATAATATAACTATTAATAAATTGATCCCCACTCCTTTGGGGTATTTGTTGTCACTGTATAGTTGCACATATGGGACATTTGTCCTCATTTACCCATCCTAACTATTAGCAGCAGTGGACGCCATTAGCCCAGCGCCCCGGAGAGCAGTTAGGGGTTAACAGGCTCAGGGATACTTTGACACACAGAGCGGAGACCTTCTCTTTCCCAGGAAGGCTCTCTACCCACTCAGCTAAGGCCGCACACTCCAGAAACACACGCACGCGCATACGCACGCACGACAGAGCCACACCATAAAAAATGAGAGGCTGTACTATGCTGTCCTTCTGGTAATGTGTACAATACATTTTGATGATGTCTCAGTACAAGCGGAGAGTGAACTATAAGCTCCGGACAAAACACATAGCCTACACACACAGAACGACCCTGTGTGTTTATGATATGATGTGTTTTTAAACTTGTTATATGCACTGTCATGAAAAGCGCTATATAAGTCCCAGATATTATTATTATTAATATTATTATTATTATATAGACAGCTAGACTCCTTTAGAGCCCCAAAGTGAGGTCCGGGGACCCCCAGGGGTCCTTGAGGTAGTTTCAGGAGGTCCCCCAGCTAAAGGACCCTTATGGGGTCTGTAACTCTGAGAGTGTACACATGGAACCAAATGGGCCCTAACGGGTCCATTTGGTTTGATTTGTACTCTCAGAGTTAAATTAACATTATTTTACAATATAAATTGGGGTCCCAGAGATAGAAATGCCATTAAATGGGGGTCTGTGGACCTTTGCCTGTTACAGGCCAGGCGCTCAATTGCGCTATGTTGGAAAAATGTCAATGCCCCTACGATCGGCTTTTGGCTGAGGAATTTAACTACCAGTTTGGCACATGAGAAACTAACGTATGTAATTAGGAAGAAACCGGCTGTATTCAATAAGAAATGGGAGAGGTTCTTGGACTTCATTAACACAATCAGCGCCGGGATTCCTTCTAAATAGAAGCTCTGGGGTGGCTTTTACTCTAACTGGGGGTCCTTGAAATTAAAATGGTTGAGAATCTCTGCTAGAGCCGTAAAAGTCTTCTCTTATGGGGGTCCCTGAATCTCTGCTAGAGCCGTAAAAGTCTTCTCTTATGGGGGTCCCTGAATCTCTGCTAGAGCCGTAAAAGTCTTCTCTTATGGGGGTCCCTGGCATTTCAAACGGGTGTCCACGGGCTAATGAAGTGTCAATTTGGGGGTCCTTGGCATGAAAAAGTTTGGGAACCACTGCTGTATATAATATATATAATAATGAATGCAACATCCAATCCACATCAAATTGGAGCACCTCTATAACGGTGTTTCCCCCAAAATGGGTTGGGTCCCATTTTGGGATCACGCAACAATTCTTCCAACCATATACGGCACATCAGCCAGCTAATAGAACGAAGAGGAGAAACACTATAACTCTATCCTGTGTATGTTATTCAGTATGAATTGGTATAGATATGACGCTATGGTTAAAAAAAAGCCCATAAATGATGAATGTCATTATGTCAATGATGTGTGGAAAAACACACCGAACATCAATCAATAATGGTGAAGAAACATAATGCATGTAGCCGATGAAAGGAAAAGGAACAACGAATTGAACTAAGTGGTAGACAGCATGTTTACGTTGTAAACATGCTCATGTGTGAACACACATTGTAGCATTCATTTGCTAGTCATTTCTCTCTTGTCTTTTTGTCTAGAGCCACCACTCCCAGATGAAGAGGATGTTGTTGGACAAAGACAGTGGCGATCTACAAACTGACACATTGTCACAACATCCTGAAGTCAAATGCCAAGTCAAGCAAGTTGCTGCACCCGTCACCGGGGATGAAATACTCTTTGGTGCGTGTGTGTGGGTGTGTGGGTGTGTGTGTGTGTGTGTGTGTGTGTGTGTTGGGAGTTGCAACAGTTGAGGTGTCATGCCCACAGACAGTCAGAGACTTGCCTTCCATCCCTCCTAATCCTGAAAATGTGTGTTCAGCCAGAGGAAAGGGAGAGGCAGAGGAACAAGGACAGATGCGTGTGTGTGTGTGTGTGGGGAGGGGGGGGGGGGGGGTGAGAGAGAGACAGAGAGAGAGAGAGAGAGGGAGGGAGGATGGGCACGCAGGTCCTGCAGCATCCCCACCCCCCCCCCACCCCCCGAGATCAATTGTACAAACTTCTCCATGAGTGCGTGCTCCCTTGCCCCTCGACGCTTTGAACCAGCCAAATCGATGCGTGTATTTGCAAGAGTGCGCGCATGTGTGTGCGTGTGTGTGCGTGTGGCCGTGTGTGTGTGGCCGTGTGTGTGTGTGGGCATGTGTGTTTGTCTGTGTCCGTGCGCATGCATGTGCGCCGTGCACGTGTTATTGAGACAGGGTAGGCAGTAGGGGAGGAGGACAATGTGAAGGAGGGTGACGTGATGGAGGAGAGAAGAGGGGAAGGAAAGGAAAGGGAAAGTGACAGTAGGCGATATTCATCAGATATTCTTAAATGTCACTCTGCTCGAGTGTCTGTCTACGTGGCTTCTTGAAGATCACAACGTGATCCCTTCATATACCGACGCCGAAAAGACAGACTTTTCATCCGTAAACCACAACCGCACCCTCTCTCCCTTTCACCCACTTCAATGAGCATGCCCTAGTTAAGGAAAACACTGTTGTTTTCGGCTTCTTTTTTTTCTGTTTTTTTTTGCTGGAAATCCTAAACATTGTCAGGTTCACTGCTCGAATGCGACCTCAGCTAACATGACAACACACTGTGTGACGTTTGACATTTCTCTCAAGACTCACAAGGTCACACGTGTGTGACTTTGGCTTCTTCATACCCCGAAGAAGGCATTTTCTGCCGAAACGCTGGTCATCTTAAAATAACGTTATTTTGTGACTACGAGTTGTGCGACCTCTCCTCCTTTCAGTAAACAGGACATAAATCTGATCTTCAAAGAGGACCGGTGCCCAACAGTATGACTCGGGCATAATGTAGATCTGCTATTTTCACTAGTTTCGGTACCAGCCCGGGGACACGTCAAATTTCAGTTTTGCGTCACGGCCTTAAAAGTTTGGAAACTGCTGTTCTAGGGATTACTGAGGAGGACAAAAGGTGTGTAATACCTTTCAAACCAACAAATCACTTTGACAACAAGACACCGCGTACTGTACCAGCAGTGAGGCCCTGAGGCACGCCTGAGCGAACCGCTATAGACGACGACAAGTAGCCATATTTTCAGAACTTGAATTATCTGATAAAACCAGGGGGGCAGTCAGCCAGATATTTCGTGAAGCCTCATTTGAAATCGGTAGTTCATATAATGGCCTGTTGTGGCGCTGGACTGGACCCAAAAAGCCCCATAGCTCCATAGAGGCCCATGTATTTTGGCCCAACTTCACCTAGACTGTATTACCTTAATAAACATGGTCATGAATACTTTCTTCTTCCAGTCACTAGTTTAAAGTCTCATTTCTAATGTCATAATATTCTTTTTGGAAAATTATGGTCCCATTAATTAAAAAAATGACCATAAAGTCGCGTATGTTCTGAGGGGCGTGGCTACCGTTACAGTCTATGATCGGGATTCCCCTCCCACTCAAGAGTCTTCTCCTCCCACTCGAGTCAAAATAAAAACCAACGGAGAAGAAGGGGGGAAGTCCCGCCTCGTTGTCTGGGCAGCCAATGACCAGCTGGTACAAAACGGAGCCAGCCAATGGCCAGCTGGTACCAAAAGATGGCGACTTACATCAGGAATTAGCATATCATTACAGGCTTCATTTTACGTTCATGTTAGACCCGGGGAACGCTTTGTCCATATTTTTTACAGTCTATGGATAAAACATACTTCTATTAAAAAAAAAAACCTCATTCAGTGTTTCTTTGCTTTCTATTTACCGCCTTCAGTCAAAAGTATATAGAGTTGAGACTGTCATTCATCATACTGCACAATTATTAACACATGGTAATGCATAGAAATTGTCATCTAGTATCATAAGTAAACTACGAACCTAACAGCCGTCTAACCGTAGAATAGCTGTTCAATGAAGCAAAGTCAATATAAATCACTGCTGTGTCTACAAAATAGGCTATCTAAATGACATATTTCAGCCTTCGCATGCGCCTGCAAGGTCGTCGGGGCTAGCAAGTGCTCCGGGCTATAAGGAGGAGTCTGAAGAGGTGAGTATTCAGACTACTGCGGAAGACTGGGAGAATTGGGAGTTATCACAGCTGTGGGCATTCTTCTGTGTTATGACGGTGATACTGCAGAAGGGCCTCTCATATTACTGCT
>NC_139708.1:19763898-19816398 GCF_964188405.1 Protomyctophum parallelum | reverse complement strand
ACTGTAGGTTTTTCAGAAAACTGTCATGATTTAGAAGGCATTTGTAGAATCTGCTCTCAGGTCTAAATGGCTTAAAAATTCAACTGGCGCCCCCATCCATCCATCCATCCATCCAGACATTCAGAATGATCTGGGTTCAGTGTAGTGGCAACTATTACCACCCCTCTGCTGTGTGGGGGTGGGAGAAAAGTACTCAATTGTTTTACTTTTAAGAAAAGGTATCAATACAGCAATGTAGAGGTACAAAGAAGAGGTAAAAGTCTGAAATTATACATTTACTTCAGTAAACGTTCAATAAAGTACCAAAAGTAAAAGTATGCATTGTACAGAATGCCCCATTTGAAATGGCAGATCTACAAGCTCACGTAAGCTGAGCGTGTAGACCAAAATGTATATAGGACTGTAACTAACTAACTAACTAACTTTCGAATAGTGAAGTGACAGTACAATATTTGTCTCTGAGATGTATTGGAGTCGAAGTAAAATTATTGGAAATTGGAATTACTCAAGTAAAGTGAAAATACCGGTACCTCAAAGCTGTACAGTACTTACAGTAAGTACATGTACTTAGTTACTTTCCACCACTACAGCTGCTGAGACTCTGTTGAGATAATGTTGACCTTCCTTCATCTGCCCTGTAGCCCTGTTATGACCTTGCTCCATAACCTCCCGTCTCCTCCACGCTGATCTATTTACTTAGAAAGCCATAGCTTTACTCCTGTGTGTATTTTCACACCCTGACCCTGGCAGCAATAAACAAAGACTAAATATTGCACAGTGTGCTGGATAGACTGCATGCTGAGAGGCTTATGAGACAACCCTATGAGGCTTATAGGAGGATATGTCACTTAGACGGCCACCCCTATGATGGACAGAAATCACACCAGAATGTCCCTCCTCGTATCCCTACCCTTCCTCCTTTTCTTTCTTTCACCTTTTAGTTACTCAGGAAGGTCAACTGAGAGACAGCTTTCGTTTCCAATGACGCCCTGATTTTACAGTAAACATAGCATCCTAATATAAATGCACCACGTCTCTGTGTGTACGTACTGTATACGTACAATCCACATAACTGGAGAACCGTTCACCCCACCGACACACGCGTTCCACACCACCACAGGGAGTGCAGTGCCCGGTGTCAAGTCCGTTGGATCGCCGGTTCTCCAGAACCAGCACAGAATCCTCTGCCACGGCTCTGGACAGGTTCTGACATCTGCATATACTCCATAGTTGGGCATGCCTGACAAATAACTCTGTATGTGGGACATATACCCACAATAACTGGGTGGGGCATTCATTTCCAACTTGTATCGTTCCAAGTAGGCCAGTGCCCAACGGGCACCGCTCTAGTACAATTTAAAAACAAATAAACTACAACATAATAGACATTTCAGAATGTACAAGTACAGCAGTAGGTATCAGAGTATTCCTTACAAGTCTTTTAAAGCGATCAAGTGAAATCAAGATATTCAGTTTTAAAACGGATTTTAGACAGTTCTACGTACGAGGGGTGTAGCGACGAAAAGCCGTCTCACCCAGTTCAGAACTAACATTGGGAAGAACGGGTGATGGCCAACTTTAGGAACTAATATAGGCCGTTAAGATAATTAGGGCTAATAAGTAAGGCTTTGTAGATGAATAAAAACAGTGCAATGCTGTTCTCGTCTCATAGCCATCCTCACCAACCTTGCGATGGGTGAGGATCCCATCTCCGGTGGGTGATGATCCCATCTCCGGTAATAAACCCGAGGGCATCGAGTGGGTTTAGTGACGAGGGAGCATATAATGCATGTCAATAATAATGGGTGCATGTGTTTGGTCCGACGTACTAACAGTCCTACAGTCATGAGTCTGACACCCTATCTAAAACCCAAACCTAACCTCACAGGAAGCCACGGGTTAGATTTAACCTGCCACGCATGTCTGGAGCGACTGTGTTGTCGAACAAATGCCTGTTGGACTGTTAGTATGTCTAACCAACGTATGTACCCCCATAATATCGCCCTGACCTTAGCAAAAACAATACCCATAGCTTCCTCACAACACACCAAAAAAAGGTCAGTGAAAATAACAGATAAATAATTAAATAAATAAATAAAACAGCAACAACAATGTACCACAGAGGGCCGCCACTATGCGTAATAGCAGTATAGCTCACGACAACACCCGGTTCGCACGGATGGGGCGATCGAGGGCATGTGAGGTCGCGGTGAGTTTAGTGGAATGGAAAGGAAAACAGTGAGCGAGAGAAAGAGAGAGCGAGAGAGTGTGTGTGTAAAAAGTTAGACTGAGAGAAGCCAAAGAGGTCAAGTACCTGTCAAACACATCCTTTAAGAGCAGAGGTGCGGCGTGTCCGGCGGGTTAGGGTGGCTGGCTGGCTGCTTTGGGCTGGCCTTTTGGTCAGAGAGAGGCGATGGGGGCGATGGGGGCTCCTCTTCCTCACATCGCTGCTCTGTCACAACACCTCCCACAGCCACAGCGACTCCAGGACACCGCCACAGTGCTGGGAAAAAGTACTCACGTTTATTACTTTTATTAAGTAAAAGTGTCAATACTGCAATGTAGAAATACATTACAAGTAAACGTCCGAAATTACACATTGAGTAAAAGTAAAAGAGTACTTTATGCATTCTGTAATAATTTGTAATATTAATCAAAATCTACAAAGTAACTAAACTTTTCATATAATTGTAATTTTGTAAAACTACTAATTTGCCTCTGAAATGTAGTGGAGTAGAAGTAAAAGTACTGAAAATTGGAAATACTCCAGTAAAGTAAAAGTACCTCAAAATTGTACTTGAGTAGGCCTACAGTACACTGTAGGTACTGTAGGCCCAACAGTACTTGAGTAAATGTTACTTTACACCACTGCTGCTTGTGAGGAAGACACACAGCACAGCTGATCCTTAAATCAGGCATATCTTTGCAGGAAGTCAAGCTCAGCCTTTTACTTCATGACGGTGGTTTGTTTAATTAAAAACAAAAATCCACACCTGTGGGGCGCTCTTGTCATCGTAAAAATTTACGTCATATTTGGCGGACATTTGACCCAATTTCTCCTTTCATTGTCAATGGCAAATACTGAGACGTGTGGGGACAAAAGCTTTATATAGGAGGGGCTAGCGCCCCTCAAAAGAACAAGCAATGTCATATCTTCGGCCAGAGGAGTGAGTGTAGTCGCTCAATACAGTACAGTATATAACCTTTTCTAAATGAGAATCATAGGGGATGCAATGTTATCGCGCTGCAGTATAGCACAGCTGTGTGGTGCAACCTGTGCGTGCGGTGCGTGCGTGCGCTGTGCGTGCGTGCGTGTGAGCCGTGCGTGCGTGGGGATGTACGCTGCATGTGCAGCCTATATGTGGGCTTTCACCTGGCTCTGTGCAGAAGAAAGGCAGCAGTACTATCGCGCTGTTAGCAGCCTTCACCTGCAGGCAGAGGGAGCAGCTGGAGCAAAGGTGTGACCGGCTCATGGCGGCTGGCCCTGGATCAGAGGACGGAGGGGGCACACAGACAGAGACAGGCACAGTCAGGGGCCTTCAGAGTTGAGAGAATTAAGCGTATGGCAGTTTGACGGACGTTCAGACAAAAGGGCCCCATGAAGAGAAATGAACCCTTTTTGCGCTATATATATACACCACTGTATAGCCGCAGCAGACCAACAGACTGTGACTGACATGCTCCTGGGCCAAAGTGGTGGCTCGGTCACCAGTCACCACGCCACACCGAGCCAACAGGCTCATTGAAACGGGGACCTATTTTCTCTAGCCTCAAGGGAAGGCTCCAACCAACCAACCCGGCACTCAGGGCAAGAGCAAAGAGAAATGCAGGGGGAAGAAGCTGAGCTTTTTTGTTGTGTTGCCTTTACTATTTCTTTTTTTTTGCTCCATGTCAGCCAACAGAGTTTCAGGCAGTGTAGTTCTCAGAGGTAGCTCCAGTCAGCGGCAGGCCTTTGCGCAGGGTTGAGCCAGGAGCGTCCTGGCACTCCCTTCAAACAGGCAGGCAGATTGAAATTATAACAACAGAGTGTGGGAGCCGGAAGAAAGCACTACAGAATACAGATATCTCCAAAGAATGGCCTGGAATTCCTGGGCCGACCGCCACTAAGAACATGTGCGAATGATGATGGCATACTATAGGCGGGTTGAGGAGAGGGGATGAAAGGGGAACCGGTAGTTTTGGAGAACAAAGATCCGAATGGGGACACTTTTTAATCACGTTTGGTTTCACAGTATGTGTCGGTGTGACAAAAAAAAAAGATGCATTACTATAATTGTACTAATAAATAATATGGGAAAACATAATAGCACATTACTATATTATTAAGTTATATCATTATGGTAACATAATGGATAGAATAACTTACAGTAATTCTCAAAAACCGATTCACATGTTTGAATAACTTGAAAACAGTAGTGCCTCCATGTTGCCCTTTTAAATGCTGCAAGCCTGCAAATAGCACTGTAGAATTAAAATACATACAATTACTATGGAGCTGAAATAGGATGGGACTCATTGCATAAATAATACCAACACAAGATTCACCTTCAAGAAAAAGTTAAAAATAAAAGAGACTGTGCTGTAATCGGGAGGCACGTTTACGAGCTTGTAGGTCTGCAAAAAAAAAAATATCGTAAAAATGCGGCACAAATCTTTGAATATATATTCTTTCAGAACGTTTTTCTTATTTCGACATGAGGCCTAAATGGGTTAATGCTTTGGTTAAAATGTGTCTCTGTGTCGGAACCCGGCACAGAGAAGCATGGTAAAAGGTCATGGGGAATAAAACAACAGCCGGGCTCCAACTATCCATTATTTTCTTGCCGATTATTCCGTCACCTACTTTCTTGACTAATCATCACCATTGATAGGACTAACGGACAGAGTTCAAGGGAAAAAATGAAAGACTAGAATAGACAATGGTGAAAGAAATCCTTTATCAAATTAATTATACTTAATAACAACAGTTAAGTATCATTTGTAATCGTAGTAAATGTACGGTATGTAACTACATGTAGTTACTTTCCTCCACTGATTGGGACTATATATCACCAATGATATGATGCACTTTCTGCCCTAAAGCTACAGTTAAGTATTAAAATGAGTCATCAGCCTGGCATCAGTGCTTATAAAACAAGACCTTTATAGTGCTTCTAATCCTCATCTGGCAGTGTGAAATTCAAGTCCATATTTCCCACTGCTGTAGGTTTTGATTAACAAGATGGACGCGGGCCAAATGGACATACTCAAGTAGCAATATTACCATTATGTTTCAATTTAGTCCTTGCGTGAAAACACACAGCGGTGAGAGACGTCAATATGGGGAAATCACAATGCATGTTTGTGCAACAAAAAAAAACTTGCAAGCTGGCAAAAAAACATGCACAAAATGGCCTCCGGACAGATCGATTTTTCCTCCAACACTTGTTCAAATGAGTAACATTGATTATCAATATGCAGGCGCAAAGCTGAGCATACAGTATAGTGTACAGTACATTCTGGCATGGTACATAAGCATCATACAGTATACCTTAAGGCTTGAAACAGAAGTTGGAGTCCAGTTGAAAGTATTAGCCTACAGTAGCTAATCTGACTTCAGCTGGTACAGCCCGTTTCACTACCACGATTAAAGCTTAATTTGAAGTGACACACAAGGCATAGAGACACACTGAAAACTGTTTCACAAGTTTTCAAATGTATAAAATGTAAAATAAAATAAATAAAATAAACAGATCTACAAGCTCACAATGTGTCGCGATGAAATGTATAGGCTGAAGTGGGTAATCTATGTGTTTTGTAATAATAATCAAAGTCTACAAAGTAACTTATAGTAGTAACTAAAGTTTTCAAATAAATGTAGTGGAGTAAAATTACAATATTTGGATCCGAGACGTATCAGTAAAAGTATTGGAAATTGGAAAGTAAAGTACAAATACCTCAACACGGTACTTAACCCATTCTGGGCGGGAACCCCTTTTGGTGTTTTAAGCATTATGTTATACTTAAGCTATTGAAAAATAGAAGATCTACAAGCTTGTAGGTCTGCTATTTTTGAAGAATTGTGAAAATGCGGCACAAATCTTTGAATATATTATTTCAGAGCGAACGATTTTAACTAAAATCTTTGCTTCTGGGTGGGTCCCTGGAACAACATATTTTCAGATGGGGGTCGATGGCCAATTACATATTATTCTTGGGGTCCTTGACATGAAATATTGAGCACCACTGACATAGAAACCTTTAGGATTTAGAAGACGTCAGGCCTAAATGTACAGTACTTACTTACTACTTAATGTACTTAGTTACTGTATGTCCAGCACTGCTCATAACCTCATGTTATCGCCACTTACAGATGACTGTTCTCTCTGACTGTTTACGCCCTCCTCTTCCTCGGGGCCTCGGCAGGCAGTCTTTCGAAAACAAAAGTAACTTTGAAAGCCATATTGAAACTTTTTTTAAACGGAGGGCCCTAGTCGCTTCGTTCTGTTCTCCTCTATCCCTCATTCAATTTTTTTGCAAAACGCTTCAGTTGTCACCACGGACTCCCAAGCTCCTTTAATAAATGGCACAAACGAAAGTGTCTATCGCTGAATCGCAGAGTGTGACTGGTTTAAAACCATGGGGATTGTGTGGAGTAATCCGACTGAAGGCTGCGTTGTTGCTTCCGCAGCCAAGTGGAGAAGAGGCTTGCATGTAATGAGAACCAAGCGTATACAGTACATATATATGTTGTCTTATCCCAGGGTGATACGTGTTGTTGAATAAATAGACCCAAACCACTTGGGTCTCATCTGACACGCATTTGAAATCAAGCGCAATGTGCAGGATGCTAAGCAGTGTTAACTATAGTAACAGGTTGTTTAGGTCAGTGGATTTAATAGTGTGGACCACCACTAGGGGGGGTGGGGGGGGTTCTTTTCTTTTCCTATTCTTTTCCAACTGAAATAAAATGTTGACGTATTTTAAAACATTTTAAGAACTTTCAAAAATATAGATTTAAAGAAAAATAATGGATCTACAAGCCCACAAAGAATTGCGATGCATTCTTTCCGCGATAGGGGGGCCACAGCCAGAGGCTATGGCTATTCGGCTATTCGGGGGTCCTTGGCATGGAAAAGTTTGAGAAATCCTGGTTTAGGAACTTTAGACTGCATGCGAGTAATACGTTGTCATATAAGTAGCTGGGCAGCTCAATCTCACCTAAACACGGTGAAATAGCACGGATTGGCAATTCCGTACATACACGCCTAGAAAAGCCCCAAATCTGTTCATAGTACACTACTACTGTTTTGACCGCGATGGAGTCGTGGCTTTCACCTGTATTGTATGTACGGAATTATTCCGGGAAACCGGGTGCTATTGGGTTAAAAACACGGACGGGCTGAGTCGGCTCTACCGTATTTCGCGATGATCGACACGGCAAGTGGTGTCTCTCTCGTGGCTCAAGTTCGGTAAGGCGGCCCCTCTCCGTCACGGTCTATGGGGAGGATTTCAGTGTAATATGTACGGATTTTGGGGTTTTCTAGTAGTGTGTGTACGGAATTGCCAATCCGTGCTATTTCACCGTGTTTGGGTGAGACCGGGTTGAGCTGGGATGTGCACTTATACAAGCCAGCGGTTTTAGAATGCCCCTGTTGCACAGCGACTGAGATTGGTCAAAAGGTCTCTTTTGATTCCAGTTTCACATCACCGCACAGCAAAATGTATCAATTGACGTTGCTGAAAGGAAAACTACTTTCAAACACCCCCCCCCGTCGTCGTCTTTTTAGTAGACAACCCTGTGTTCCACTGGAGACCTCCGGCTCCTATTGCTCGCAGATTTGTCGGCATGGCGGTTGTTGCCATGGCAAAGCCCCAGAAATGGGCCAAATAACAGTTCAATGAGGGAGAAGGAGACTCGGGAGGGTCTGGAGGGAGCTATGCAGCAAGTTTCTGGGTCTCGTCCTGTCAACCCGTCAAGCTCTTTTGATGCGTGCAAAGATGAAGGAAGAGCGAGGAAAAGAAGATTGGGAGAAAATGAAAATAAAGTTGAAATAAAAAACCAGGAGATAATTAGGCTCAATGAGGTTTCGTTTTTGTGTTGAGAGTGAAGCGCAATTGAAATTGACAGATTTGAATAGTCAAGATCTGCCTTCAATATGCAGGGATACTCTAAGTACTAGCATTACTACAGTAAGTGAGGGGAAACATTTTAGAAAAACACAATAATGTATCATCTGTTTTCTGTTGTTGTTTTTGGTAGAGAGAAATGAATAACTGACAAACAATAATAGATTCGTGAAATGCCCTGTTCATCCTGGCCTGTAAGAACAAACTACGGTATTAATAATAAAGTGCCCCGGTCGACCGGGTCAGTCAGTCATGAAAAGCTACTGTATACTGAGAGGCTGCTTAGCACCAAGGGCCTGTTCCCCAAAACCCACAAATCAAAATGCAATCACGAAAATTAACCAGGAAAAAAGGTTATACATATTTCCTTTAAGGTCGTCAGGAAAAAAGAAACCCAACCAGATCCTGATTAAAAGTCTGTTTCATTTCCCTCCTTTCCAGGAAATTACTATGAACAAAAAAAGACAACTAAACTCATTCACTCTGAGTTGTCCCAAAGCCCAAAAGTGGGGGGGGGGGAAGTAGGCAACATGAAATATGCAAACAAACATATAATACGGATAAATAAATAAATACGTGAGGGTCTGAAGCTGACACTGCAGTGAGGAGTTGTCGGTGACAAGCCGCACCTTGAGTGACGACGAAAGAAGCGGTTTGGCACTCGCTCACTTTTCACACGGCACTTGAAGTTATCACTGTCAGGGAACGGTTCTAAGACGCATTTATTATCCTACCCGGTGCTGGAAAGTAACCTTTCACATTTACTTAAGTACTGTAGGCTACCTGAGTACAATTTTGAGGAATTTGTACTTTACTCGAGTATTTCCTACCTATTTATTGTCTCCACCAGGCCGAAGGCATGGGGGGAGAGTATGTTTTGCACTCCGTCCGTCCGTGTGTCCGTCCGTGTGTGTGTGTGTGTGTGTGTGTGTGTGTGTGTGTGTGTGTGTGTGTGTCCGTCCGTGAGCAGCTAATCTCGGCCACCGTTAACCCGCTCGATGCCAAATTTTGCACACACACTCCCTGGATGCCAACGATGAACCTCTGCCCCAAATTTTCCAAAACGGCCTGTTATAGCGCCACCAGGAGGCCGCTTTGTGCAAAACAAGTTTTTGCACAGTACACCTACAGATTTTGTCCAAACATCACGCAAATTGGTACACAGTCTCTCTAGAGCCATTCAACGAAACCGGTCTTTCACATTTCTCAGACTCCATCCTGATTGGTTAAGATTGGCTTCCAAAGTTCACAGGAGTGCTCAGTTTCAAACAAAATGCTGCAAATCATGAACACATCGCGTGATTTCCGTGAAATTGTGCACCCACATTCCCATTAGGCCGAGGACGAAATGCCACATGAACAATTTCAACTCAGACTCAAGGTGGCGCTATAACTGGCCGAAAACTGTTTTTACCTCTAACTGCACGGATCTGTGGATAACTTTGTATGCCAACTCCCTAGAGGCCAAGGAAAAACCTTTGCATGGAATTTTTCACATCTGCTCTTTATAGCGCCACCAGGAGGCCCACATATGTAAAACACATTTTCTATTATTACTCCTTCAGATTTTATCCAAATTTCACGCAAATCGCTATACACTATCTCCATAGTCATGTGATCAACACGGAGCGGCACCATTTCCCATCTTCCATCCTGATTGGCTAAGATTGGCTTCCAAAGCTCACACGATTCCTCCATTTCGAAAAAAGGCCACAAATCACAAACACAGTGTGCAATTTCCGTTAAATTATACACGCACATTTTCACTAGGCCGAGGACGACATGCCACATTTTTTTCCTCAAAATCAGCCTCACGGTGGCGCTATAACAGGCCAATTCCTGTTTTTAGCTATAACTGCATCGATCTGTATACAACTTATGTATGCACACATGGAAAAACATTGTACCTGCATCCCTCCAACACGAACCTCCGGCCCAAATCTTCCTCAACAGCCTGTTATAGCGCCACCATGAGGCCACAACCTGACCTGCCCTGGTGGAGACCTGTGCCGATTGGCACTTTGTCTAGTTATTTATGTATTTATTTGACAGGGACAATGCCAATGTCATTAATCAACATTTCAGTTTTCACTTCCATGTAAATGTGCCAGAGTTAGCCATAAGCTAATTTACATCTGTAGTCCCTGAGCAGGCTCTTAAAAAGACACATACAGTACAATACAATGCAATACGAGAACAATTAAACATTGCACAGGGGACAAAAACCAGTGATAAATAGAATTACTCATGATTTGTTTTTATCCACCTCTTCAGGTTGAATTTGAAGGTCAAATAGTTGGAGGTCTCCCTTACTTCTGCAGGGAGACTGTTCCAGTGATGGGAGGCTCTAACAAAGAAGACTGTTTTACCAAACACACTACGTCTGCTTGGCACTTCACACAGTCTCCTCTGGTAGTTGCCCTTGTTGCTCTATCACCACTGTCCCTTCGATCGATGTACTGTTTCAGTGGTGGAGGTGCAAGTCCATTTAAGATTTTAACTAGAAAAAGTGCCCTTCTGGGCACAGGTCTCCACCAGGTTATCCACAGATCCGTGCAGTTAGAGGTAAAAACACTTTTCGGCCAGTTATAGCGCCACCTTGAGGCTGAGTTGAAATTGTTCATGTGGCATTTTGTCCTCGGCCTAGTGGGAATGTGGGTGCACAATTTCACGGAAATCACGCGATGTGTTCATGATTTGCAGCATTTTGTTTGAAACTGAGCACTCCTGTGAACTTTGGAAGCCAATCTTAACCAATCAGGATGGAGTGTGAGAAATCTGAAAAAGCGGTTTGGTTGAATGGCTCTAGAGAGACTGTGTACCAATTTGCGTGATGTTTGGACAAAATCTGTAGGTGTGCTGTGCAAAAACCTGTTTTGCACAAAGCGGCCTCCTGGTGGCGCTATAACAGGCCGTTCTGGAAAGTTTGGGGCAGAGGTTCATCGTTGGCATCCAGGGAGTGTGTGTGCAAAATTTGGCATCGACCGGGTTAACGGTGGCCGAGATTAGCTGGTCACGGACGGACACACACACACACACGGACGGACGGACGGACGGACGGACGGACGGACGGACGGAGTGCAAAACATACTCTCTCCCCATGCCTTCGGCCTGGTGGAGACAAAAATGAGACAAGCATCTGCAAAATGTTTGAAGCTGTCAAAAGTAAATAAGTTGTACTTTTGAACTATATGGCAACGGTGGTAACGGTTGGGCTTTTGGTACAGTGTTTTTAATGTCTGTTTGTAAAGTGATTATATGGGTTTAAACGTTGTCTGATTTGTCTGTGACCAGGTTGTGAAACAGTATGTTATGTGTGAAAGAAAACATAGCATGCATGAAGAGTTTAGCTGCGTCTGTTGTGAGATATGGTCTTATGTGTCTGAAGTTAGATAGATTGAATTTGATTTTATTGGCTACATTACAAACATTGTGAAATGGGACCTTCTGCATAATGAGAACTTTCTACTTTTGGCATTTTAAGTATATTCTAAGTACATACCAATACTTTTGTACTTTTACTCAAGTGCATTTTGAATTCTGGACTTCTACTTGTAACAGAGAATTTCTACATTGCAATATTAAGTAAAGAATGTACTTTTTCCACCACCGATAGAGGGGAATCTATCCACTGTCAAAACACAGCATTAGGATAGTATCTATAGTTTAACTGATTAAAGCCCATTGTTGACCGAGCTCTGTACTTGGCTCCCTCTTTTTCCCCTCCAAATCCACACAAAATCTCTTTGCTGAACACATGTTTGTGAGGTTGTAGATCTGACCATTTCACCGAATGTTCCCCAATTATTCCCAAATGTTCACCCCGGCCAGAAATAGAATAGGCCTGCTAGGGTTCAAGTGGTTAATATATAAGCTAATATTATAATCATCATCATCATCATAAATGCAAAGGTTGGTGCAAAGGAGGATTTGACAGGCTAGTGAGTGGGTAAGGAGGAGGAAAGAAAAAACAGAAAAAGAAAAAAAAGGTCATTGTAGACTCTCCGTTTTGCACTGCAGTCAGAGCTGTGGTGACGAATTTGACGATTAAGAGAAGCTAGGGTCAAAGTGGACAAGGAAGGAGATAAAACTAAATGATGAATGACATGAGGAGACAGAGAGCAATTATGTGGCGAGAGAGATTGATTTGTGCGGGACGGAGAACAGAAACTGGGTGGCTTCTGTTCTGACACTTAAGATCCTTCAAACGGTAGCCCTCCTGTTCCCTCAACGACGCCACTAGACGCCATGATTGACATCATCCCTCCATCTCTTTGATTACAGCGTGTCTCCATTCCTCCGCCCACTGTGTGCTATCTGTCTTCTATCTGAACTGTAAAACGCGGCTGTCTAGCTGGGCCCTTTCTCCACCGGGCCGGCTCCGTCTGAGGGAGGCAGACAAGACAAGACAGCCACTGAGAGATTGTTAACAGGAGAACTTATGTGTGCCCGCAGATGGGCCGCGGATAGAGGCTGGTCAAATTCATCATTCTGTCACAAGCTCTGAAACCTGTTCGGACTATACCGCTGAAACATATTCTGAGTACCGCTGAAACAGATAGAGCGCCGACGTCCTGACGTCCACTCGCTCGTCCCCTGGTTCACGGAAGTCATTTCTCTATGGAGAATAACATGCATCTTGAAATCGTCTCATATAAGCATTGTGGTCCAAAAGTAAACAAACTGTCTCAGTGTTATTGTCAGGGAGGTGCCTCTGTATCGTTTATATTTCATATTTGATACAGTCTGTTTTGTACTAATTCAGCAGCAGTAACATTAGCGTCAGTTGATTCTTCAGATCCATAATGAGTGAAACAGTCATCCATAATGAGTGAAACAGCCAGGATGACATGTTCATTTCTCAAACACAGTTCTTATATGAGCCGATCTAAAATCCCCCTATGAGGATTACAATGCAAATAAAAACCTGTGGACTTGCGCCCTCCGCCGATATTGACGTCAGACTTCGGTGCTCTATTCTGACTACCACAAAATGGTAAATGGTGCATTTACATAGTGGCTTCATCCAAGGCGCTTTACATAGATTTGCATAGATTGAATTGTGCATTATATTCACATATTCACATATACACCGATGGCAGAGGAAACCTTGCAAGGCATCAACCTGCACATCGGGATCAATTAGGGGTTCAGAGACTTGCTCAAGGACACTTTGACACCAACTCTGAGGGAGCCCGGGGTCGAACTCGGAACCTTCCGGTTGTCATGTGGCAACCACTCTACCCTTGAGCCACCGCCGCCCACTGACAACATACTCTGAGTACCACTGAAACATATTCTGACTACCACTGAAACATATTCTGACTACCACTGAAACATATTCTGACTACCACTGAAACATACTCACTCTACATCTGAAACATACTCTGACTACCACTGAAACATATTCTGACTACCACTGAAACATACTCTGAGTACCACTGAAACATATTCTGACTACCACTGAAACATACTCACTCTACATCTGAAACATACTCTGACTACCACTGAAACATACTCACTCTACATCTGAAACATACTCTGACTACCACTGAAACATACTCTGACTACCACTGAAATTATAGGCTAACCCCCCCATTATAGCCTGTGGGGGTGTGGGGGTTTAAATTATATATTTTTGAGTCGTGCAACCACTCCTACAACCAGCAATGTCCGTGTTCACCTATGTGTTGGTTCACCTATGTATGTGTTCATGAGCACCAGTATGAGTACCAGTAGGGGCGCTGTTGTGCCATGCAGAAACAGAAAGAGAGAGACAGTGCTGCACTGTTGCCTGCTAATGAGTGAGAGAGAGAGAGAGAGAGAGAGAGAGAGAGAGAGAGAGGAGGGGGGAGAGGGGAGTTGCACCACTCGAGTTGCACCACTCGGTGTGATTTTTATATTCTTGTGAAGGATGTAAAGAGGCCCAGCAAAGCCGCTTTTCTAAACAGACCGCTTTGAGTGTTACTCCCAGGTCCCCTCTATAAATGTGCCCAATTTTTAAGTGGTGCAACTACTTCCTTAAGTGACTATGTGTGTGGGTGGGTGGCTGGGTGCGTCTGAGCACGAAAACAGCATGGTTGTTTATCACCACCTGTGCGCAACCTAACACACACAAACACACACGCACATATTAACTGGGTGTGGCAGTATAGTACATTGACAGTACAGTACAGTAGAGGGTACAGTAGAGGGACCCCCACACGGTAACTCTGTAATTTCTCAACCGTTTCGGACGTGGGGTGGCTCGGCCGAAGGGTGGCTCGCCCGAATCCCCCCCCCGGGGACCCCCACACGGAGTTGCACCACTTACTTCACATGAGTGTGCTTCAAGCCATAGTTTGGGGGATTCTGTTTGAAAGTGGTTGCAAGTTTCACCTGGCTTATTGCGACATGCAGTGTTATCGTTGTGTCACGAATCATTGGTCTGAACTGGGCTTAAAACCCTGTCCTCTCTCACTCTCTAACCATTTTTTCGGAAAAAGTTATTGATGGAGAAAAAAAAAGGAACTAGGAAGAAAAGAGACTGCAAGAGACACAGATGTGTGGAAATGTCACAGTGGGTGTTGTCACGCTATGGTGTCACAGGCATGCATGTCTAGCAGGTCTGGTACGCTATGTGAGAAACATGGTGATGGGAAGCATGCTCTAGTCTAGACTAAAGCGTTTGGGAACCAGTGACCACTGCTCTAGATTCTCAAAGTGGGGTCTAGATGAGACCCTCAGGGGTCCTTCACAGGGTATAAACATTTAGGCCCCATTACATTTTTCGGCTATTCAAAAATAGCCTATCCACAATGCTTAAAGATCTAAGCCGAAACACGCTATCGTGTAAATATACATTTTTATTTACCAATACCAAATTTACCACTTTAAATAGCAGAAATAGCTGTCAATGTGTCTCATCACGCCCTGTTATGAGCTTGTAGAAAGATATTTTAAATACAAAAATAAAAATCATAATATTTCCATATATAGTTTTCATAATATAGTCACATTTTGGTTGTCACAAAACATTAAAATGCTAGGGGTATAGTGCAGTGCCCCATGGCTGCAAAACGGCCAAATCCCATTGGATAACACTGGCCTCTGGGCCTAACCTGTGCAAACCAGAATCTTCTTACTCACTGGTGGCACTTTAGCAACCTAGTCTGTACTGCGTTAGATGTTTTGTAGTCTCAGCAGAGTCTAAAGCAAGCTATTCAAACGTATTCTAAGTTAGTCTCTCACTACGGGGTTTGAAAGGTGAGACTGAATTGAGCGATCACTGCAGAGACAGAGAGGGGGGGGGGGGGGTTACCTCTGCAGTGCCTTCTGTAAATTCAAGTGACATCGACCAATGGGAAATCAATGCACTGACAGATGCCGTGAGTGTCAATGGAATGTTGGGAGGTGCAATCCAAAAACACAAGTGCACGCACGCACGCACGCATGCATGCATGCACACACCCACACACACACACCCACACACACACACAAGAAACGGGCATGTTTAAGATAAATTACTTCATTGGCAGTGATTGTTGGTTCTCTGGCCCATGGGAAGAAAACAACAGAGAAACCATCTAAACAGCTACAGGAAGATTTTCAGGGAAAAAGTGTTACTTGTCACTTGACTTTGTGAGGCGTACGTCCTACACTGTCCCAAGGAAGGTAAATTAAGGAAGGGACGCCGACGTCATTTTCTCTATCCAGCGATTAGCAGCTGGCAGATTTGTCGCATTGGGTGGCAGAATGCAGCCGGGAGTCAGTTCGGTGGAATGCATTTCTGAATGATTGTGACCTTCGTAAAATACTCTGTTTAGGAAAATAAAAGGCGTGACAAAAAAAACCCTGACGTATTTCACCCCAGCCGCAGCCTCCCGCGCTGAAAAAAAGCGATGTCCGCCGTTCCGTTTTTATCACTGTACTGTAGCATATCCACCCCATTCACATTCAGGCATTGATATTCTTTGGTTAAATATTTTTATAATAATTGCGTTTGACCTTTCACGATCTCTCAAGGTTAAAGGCCCTGTTGCCAAATGAAACATAATAAAGTCGCTGTCAGGTGCAAACCTCATATGAGTAAAACTGTTTTGCTATTCATTTTGAATCCTGAAAAGTAACATACGTATTTATAGCGAGGGAATTCGGTCATTTTGACTGACGACACTGACCTCCAAAACCTATAGGATTAAAGAGGCCGTATTTGCCACACCAGTTGCTGCTAAACGGATAATCAAACACCTCTCTACGATCATCTGGCACGCAGAAACTTCTGTTGAGTCATTCTTTATCATTCTGTTGAGTTCTGTTAGTTTAGAGATTAATCGGTCATCACATCATATCGGCCGATATTGGCCTTAAAATGTCATAATTATCAGTATTGAATCGATATCAAAATTATATATTTTAGCAGATATTTCATTTTATAATAATTATGTTGAAAAATAAATTTAAAAAAGCCTGAAAAGGCCTTTTGTAATGATGAAGGTGGAAAATTCCATCTGTGTTTTCTGGGGAAGCTTTCAAAAGAGTCAACGAGTTGGAAAATGATTTAATAAGAATACTACATTCAAGCTGGTTATGTTAGGATATGGGCCAACATTTCAATAACGGTGCATCCCTAGTTTTTTGAATAAAGAGGCATTGCTTTTTCAAATTATAAGCCTTCTTTCAGAATGGACAAAATTATTATACTTTTTTAATACAGACGAGATCATATCGGTTATAGGCCATAACAGCAATTAATTATATCGATATCGGCAAAAATGTCTCATCGGTACATCCCTAATTCTCTGTTGAGTTATTTTAGTTTATTTAGCTTCCTGCAGAACCAAGGTGGATTCAAATGTTATGAAACAAACAGCCCAAGGTGCACTCTGGTGCTTCGACTCCTCCACACAAGCATGAAGTGGAGCAGAGCAGATCAGGGTAAATCATCCCTGGGCTGATAAGACACTGAGCGGAAGTGATACAGAAGGTCGGCATCCATTAGCCACGTGTCGCAGCCACAGATGGAGAACTCCGCGAGAGAGAGGCAAAGAAGGCCAAGCCTCGGTCAATCCTGCTTTGCTGCTGCTGCCTCTGTCGGATGTCTGAGACATATGAATCTGTGACCAGAATCATGAATGTAGATGTTCACAGAATCAGATGTGTCCAGAATCATGAAGAAATGCAAACAACAAAAATCACACTCGTGTGAAGTGAGGGGCGCCTGATAATTTAACTGCGGTAAGCAAACATTAAAAGCCCATAGACTTCGTTGCCACATGACGTCACGTTTAGTAATCTAAGCAAACATTAAAAGCCCATAGACTTGGCTGCCACATGACGTCACGTTTAGTAATCTAAGCAAACATTAAAAACCCATAGACTTGGCTGCCACATGACGTCACGTTTAGTAATCTAAGCAAACATTAAAAGCCCATAGACTTGGCTGCCACATGACGTCACGTTTAGTAATCTAAGCAAACATTAAAAGCCCATAGACTTGGCTGCCACATGACGTCACGTTTAGTAATCTAAGCAAACATTAAAAGCCCATAGACTTGGCTGCAAAAAGTGTCTTTTACTCATCTGTAATAATGTTATGCCAATCACTCAAGTTAAAATGATTTTAATACAATTAATACAATAAATGTATAGCTTTTCTGTAAATGATGACAATGTCACTCGATTTAAACAATAGTCTTTAAATAGTATATAATTTAGTTTATATGGCATGCATACACACCACTATACAGTACTGACTAGCCTACTTGCATAGCAAGTACCATTAAACCACCTTAATACAAATAAAACAATCGCACGCACGCGCGCGTGCACTTACATTTAAAGGGCAACTGTGAACACCGTGCATTATACTGCCCCCAGGAGAGCCCTCCAGATCTGCATAGAGACACATGGCCTCATCACATCAAACAAGGAGAAAAGCCTGACAGAACAGTTACGGTGTGCTCTCACTCTTTTATACCCAGCGCTGGAACCTTTCCATCTGCCCACGAGAGCCAAGGTCTTTTTTACACCACGCTGGAACCTTCCCATCTGCCCACCAGAGCCAAGGTATTTTTTACACCGCGCTGGAACCTTCCCATCTGCCCACCACCCATGCAGTGTGGCTGATGGTCCGGCCGCTCCGCAACTTGGCCCCCATGCAGCCATAAAAGTCACAGTGGTGGTACAAAAAACACCACTGTGGTTTTTGTACCACTTTGTACAAAAACTCACGTTTTTGTACTGAAGTGAAAGAAAGCATCGATACTGCAACGTTAGAAATACTCCCGTTACAAGTGAAGGTCCGGGATAAAAGAAAATATTGAGTGAAAGTACAAAAGTGTTGGTGGTATCAAAGTGTACTTAAAGTACTCAAAGTAGAAAGTGCTCGTTATGCAGCATGTCCTGTTTTCAAATGTATGTGCCGTCTGTATGTTGAAAATAGCAGTCTACAAGCTCACAATGCGTCGCATTGTGAGCTTGTAGACTGGCAATATCTCCTTGTTATCGGCTATAGGGCTGAAGTGGTAAATGTAGGTTTTGTAGTATTAATAAGCAAAATCTACAAAGTAACTACCTGTAGTAAATAAAGTTTTAAAATAATTGTAGTGGCGTAATAGTATTGAAAATTGGACATACTCGAGTAATCTCAAACCTCAAATTTGTACTTAAGTAGGCTACAGTACATGAGTATGTACAAATGTAGTCGGTTACTTTCCACCACTGCATAAAAGTCAGAGTGTCCCTCTCCTCTCCTCTCCTCTCCTCTCCTCTCCTCTCCTCTCCTCTCCTCTCCTCTCCTCTCCTCTCCTCTCCTCTCCTCTCCTCTCCTCTCCTCTCCTGTCTTCTCTTGTCTTGCAGGTTGCCTGCAGACAGAGTGTTCTCACACGACTCCCAAACCCTTGGAAATGATGCTGCCAATGTCACACTGTCACCTGAGCGGGAGCCATTATTACACAGGCATTCTTAATAGCCCTATAGATTAAACTCCAGAGGAACAAGACGCCAACAGATTAAAAAAAGAAAGATAGGAACGGGGGGGATGATGAATTGCCTCAGATTGCCGAGGCAATCATGCATAAATTACTCGGATGTGCTTACATATAATAACCAGCGCTGTTTTAAGTGATCGCTCATTCTCTGAGAGCTGTGGTCTAAAGAAGAGGAGTGGGGCTATTGAGAGGGGAGGGGTGGAGAAGACGGGTGGTGGGGTGGGGGTGAAGAAGATGGGTGGTGGGGTGGGGTGAAGTGGAGAAGACGGGTTGTGGGGTGGGGTGAAGTGAGGAGGGGGTCACAGGCTGTCTACTCAATCACATCACCATCAAGGGTATCGCCCTGACACCCGAGTCCCCGTTCTCCCCTAAGCATCCATTGCGCACAAATCTCCTGGTAGACAGACGCAACAGTCCAACAGCATCCACACATGCACCCTCACCCAGCGGTGGAATCAAATGTTTTACTTTTTGTGGCAAAACAGGGCCACTCCCACAAACTTTGGAACGCAATCGACGTAGCCAATCGGAACGGTTTCCGAAGACCTGGAAGATGAAATCGGCCTCATGGTGGTGCTGTAACAGGTCACACAACACAGCCCTGGGTAGGTAAATGGCGCATTTATATAGGGCTTCTTTACATAGATTGTGCATTACATTCACCCTTTCACACACACACATTCACACACCGATGGCAGAGGAAACCATGCAAGGCACCAACCTACCCATCGGGAGCAAATTAGAGGTTCAGAGTCTTGCTCAAGGACACTTCGACACCAACTCTGGGGCGAGCCCCGGGATCGAACTGGGAACCTCGCGGTTTTCCCATCCAGCTGCTCTACCGACCACTCTACCCCCTGAGCCACGGCAACCCGGCATGGCAGCGAGCGATCTTTGCTCCAAGCCAAGGAGCAGACTTTCCTATATAGTACATCTCTGTCTTTCACTCATGAGCTTGTCCCAGCTGCCACGTCGCCGGTGCCTCTCTGAGCCATCTGCGACCACTCGGACGGCCAGTGGGCATGGCTGGGGGTTCAGGGCAGGCTATACTACTGATGGTTGACTGGGTATCAGTGAAGTGTTCCCACAGGGACCGTCACTGTGGCCGTCACGTCACCTGGAGGCCAGGCATTAGTATCTCTCTCTCTCTCTACATCCTGCCTCATCAGCATCCCATGTCTGATCCTCACTTAAAGCACTTCTCCTGCTCCCCAGCGGCTGGAAAGTAACCAAGTACTGTACTTATTAAAGTACACTTTTGAGGTATTGGTACTTTACTTGAGTATTAATTACAGTTTCCAATACTTCTAACTCAGATCCAAATATTGTACTTGTCCTCTACTACGTTTGTTTTAAATCTTTAGTTACTAGTTACTTTGTAGATTTTAATTATTGTTACAAAACATATACATTAACCACGTCAGCCCAATAACTACACATTTTGGCCATTTGAAAAATAGACAATCTACAAGATCACAATGCTTCACGATGGGACGCATGATGAGCTTGTAGATCTGCTATTTTTGTTTACAAGATTTTTTTATACATTTGAACATTTCTGAAATGGGACCTTCTGCATAATGAGTACTTTTTTTCCTTTTTTTGTACTTTAAGTACATTTTTAATAACATTATTGTTGTACATTTACTCAAGTACATTTAGAATTCCAGACTTTCACTTGTATTACTACATTGCCAAATTGATACTTTTACTTATGCAAAACATGTGAGTACTCTCTCTCTCTTGTCTCTGATGTTAGCACAGCAGCAGCGAGTCGGGGGGAGAACAAAACAAGTCGTGCCACTTCACTCGATCGTGTTCACAAAAGGCCAAATCAGGTGCAAACGGTTGCCAACCATCCCACTTTATCAAGCAAAACAAACACACATTCACACAATGCACGTGTACATAAACACAACACAACACACATTCACACAATGCACGCACGCACACACACAAACAGGAAAGGAGAGAAACAGAGAGGGGGGGGGAGCAGTAATATATGAAATGTTTTGGTTCTCTCCACAGAGACTCATTAGGGAGAGGATAATAAGCAGAAAATATAGGTGAATGGGCAAAACTGTAAAAGGATAGTTAATATTTACATGGCACTTTGTCTCTATCATGCTGTGTACGCTCTGCGGTGCGGGCGGAGGTGGAGAGACTAGAGAGGGATTAATAGTTGCACTTTTCCTCCCCTTAACACATAATGACGCAGTAAAAACCTTCTGCCCCCGCTGCTCCACCATAACACCCTCCTCCTCTCCCCCAAAACTATGATCTCCTTCTGCCCCTGCTCCACCATAACACCCTCCTCCTCTCCCCCAAAACTATGATCTCCTTCTGCCCCTGCTCCACCATAACACCCTCCTCCTCTCCCCCAAAACTATGATCTCCTTCTGCCCCTGCTCCACCATAACACCCTCCTCCTCTCCCCCAAAACTATGATCTCCTTCTGCCCCTGCTCCACCATAACACCCTCCTCCTCTCCCCCAAAACTATGATCTCCTTCTGCCCCTGCTCCACCATAACACCCTCCTCCTCTCCCCCAAAACTATGATCTCCAAGCTGATTTCTATAGTGCTGTACAGCAGTGGTGGGAAACTTACTCACTTTTATTTTTATTTTTATACTTAACCTATTTTACCTAATTGAAAGTATCAATACCGCAACATAGATATACAAGATCTATACGAAGTATCTAGCAACTAAAGTTTTCAAATAATTGTAGTGGAGTAAAAGTGCAATATTTGCCTCTGAGATGTAGTGGAGTAGAAGTAAACGTACTGGAAATTGGAAATACTCAAGTAATAAATAAAATACCTCCGTTTTTTTCCCAATGGAAATATCCTATAAAACAGGGTCGTATTACAATTCAAGGACTAGACTATTTGACATTCAATGTTCTTTTTCCACATATGAGTCTTGAAAAATGGGGGTTGTCTTATAATCAGAGTTGTCTTATATAAAATGTTCACATATTATTGCTTATAGCAGCTTCCAGTACAGTACTTAAGTAAATGTACGGAGTTACTTTCCAGTTTCCACCATTGCCTATAAAAGCAGTGATCTAGAAGCAGATGGAGAGTGGTTTTCTAGGGCTGTGTACTACACGCTGTCTGGAGAAAAGGAGACAGTGTTGCTGACATCTGTCAGGCCTGGTCTCTGCAGAGCAGGTGGCACGGCAACAAACAACTACAGAGGCAGAGCCGGGGGACACAAACACACAGAGAGAGAGAGAGAGAGAGAGAGAGAGGGGGGGGGGGGGATGTGGGGGGGGTGGGGGCAGTGCCAGGACAGCCGTGGCCTCAGGAGATAGTGTGAGGGCAGTGCCAGGGCAGCGCTATGGCCTCAGGGACAACAAGTCACTGAGATTAGGACCTACCGAGACCACTCACTCACAATAAAAGCGTCCACTATCTGCACCTGCATGCATGCATGCTCTCTTTTCCATGTGCATATTATACGCGCATTGATTGCACACAACATCATGCTACATGAAGCATGTGCATTGTGCAAGCACATACATATGATATGAGGTACAATTTCAACTATGTGCACGGTACTGTATTGTATACTATACCGACACGCAGTAACACAAACGGATGTTGTGAGATATTGTGAGAAGAGGGCCATCATCTTCACAATGTACTGTAGTTTAAGTCCGCTGGCCAAGGTTTATACGTCTTTGGAGCTGAAGTCATATTAAAATCAGCAAAAACATATCCACGGCACTCTGGCCAAGCTTCCATTCTGACTCCCACATGGTTAAAAACTGTGAACATCATAATTATGATATTAAAAGGACCATATTGCATGTTTAGCTCGTTGACTACGAGTCAAAAGTACTTTACATTCATGTCGTTTTTCCAATTTGTGGAATAATTTCCATATTGTAGCTCAAAATAGCTCAGGTGATCTCAACAAGGTGATCTAAAGTACAAGCTCTGCTGATTTTCTAAAGATCGTTATACATTTTATACACTTGAAAACTTGAGAAATGGGACATTCTACATAATGACTGCTTTCTACTTTTGGTACTTTATGTACTTCCATTTTGATACCGATTTTTTATTCCAGACTTTCCAGACTAAGTAAACATTTTGAGTATGCTTTCCACCAAATGCTGCTTTAGTGTCCAAGCTTGGCATCACGCAGCAATGTCAACGGCGGTCTGTATAGCTAGTGGCAACAGCACGAGTCCAGCAGTCGGTGCACACAAGAAAAGGCATGCTGACCTGAGACTTTTAGTTGTCTCCGAGGGCGGTATGGTACTTTTAGTTGTCTCCGAGGGGGGGGGGGGGGGGGGGGGGGGGTATGGTACTTTTAGTTTGTCTCCGAGGGGAGGGTATGGTACTTTTAGTTGTCTCCGAGGGGGGTATGGTACTTTTAGTTGTCTCCGAGGGGGGTATGGTACTTTTAGTTGTCTCCGAGGGGGGTATGGTACTTTTAGTTGTCTCCGAGGGGGGTATGGTACTTTTAGTTGTCTCCGAGGGGCGGTATGGTACTTTTAGTTGTCTCCGAGGGGGGTATGGTACTTTTAGTTGTCTCCGAGGGGGGGGTATGGTACTTTTAGTTGTCTCCGAGGGGCGGTATGGTACTTTTAGTTGTCTCCGAGGGGCGGTATGGTACTTTTAGTTGTCTCCGAGGGGGGTATGGTACTTTTAGTTGTCTCCGAGGGGGGTATGGTACTTTTAGTTGTCTCCGAGGGGCGGTATGGTACTTTTAGTTGTCTCCGAGGGGGCGGTATGGTACTTTTAGTAGTCTCCGAGGGGGGTATGGTACTTTTAGTTGTCTCCGAGGGGCGGTATGGTACTTTTAGTTGTCTCCGAGGGGGCGGTATGGTACTTTTAGTTGTCTCCGAGGGGGGTATGGTACTTTTAGTTGTCTCCAAGGGGGGGGTATGGTACTTTTAGTTGGGGGGGGTGGGGGGGAGGGGGGTATGGTACTGGCCAATCAGCGCGCCCGAGGTCAACAGGGATCGCTGTCTGTTGCGATTCCGTGGCTCGCCACCGTACCGTTAACCTTGGAAATTGGACTTAACACATGTGCTCTTTCCCCTTCTCAATTTAATTTGTCCTATAATGAATCTCCCTGTGGAGCAGCAGCTATAGCAGCAGCAGCTGCATGGCACAGACCTAATGACACACAAGAATAGCACAAGAAAGTCACACTTTAGTATTATAGATATAGAGCCCGTGGGCCGGGACCCACAGGATGGGGGGGGGGGGGGGTCCCCAAATGACATATTTAGGCCTGGGCCTGGCGTCAAAAAAAAAAAAAACCTTCGCTCTGAAAGAATATATATTCAAAGACTTGTGCCGCAATTTTACGATTTTTCAAAAATAGCAGACCTACAAGCTCGTTTGAGCTTGTAGATCTGCTGTTTTTCAATAGCTAAAGTATAACATAATGTTATACTAAAACACCAGAAGGGGTTCCCGTCCAGACTTTTTAATACTTCAAAACGAAAGAAAAGAAAACGAGCATTATACTGCATCAAAAGTCAAATCAACAAAATATACTTATAAAACCTGGTCAAACATTGTCAAATAATAACAGGAGGCGGCAAACATTTTGAAAATAGCCGATCTATAAGCTCACAACATCTCGCTTTTATGCTAGGCGTCACGGCCTGAAAAGGTTGAGTACCAAGGTTGATATAGACTTCACTGGACCTGAGCACGCATCACATGCAGCAGTCGATATCCAAACACTAGAGAAGGGGGGTGGGGTGGGGGCTACAAATAGAAAAGTAGGTTAAAACGGCTTATATGACCTGCTAGTAAGCAGTGGTTTTGACTTGAGAGTCATTTAAAGAAAGACTAGTGATGGAGAGAGCAATCGTGAGAGAGATGGCCTGGGGAGCAGAGGGTTCAATCTCCACCAGTCCTGAAGACGTATAGCTTCTGTCTCGTCTCTCCATTCCTCCTGCCTCTCTTTCAGTGGTGGAAAGTAAATGTAATGTCCTTGCCGACTCACTGGACACACGTTTTTTTTTTCGGAAAACCCACCGAAAAAACGCTGGTAAAAATCCGAAAAACGCAGCAGTTACTTTGTAGATTTATATTATTACTCACTTGAAAATAGGCGATCTAGAAGCGCAATGCTTCGAGCTCGTAGAGCTGCTATTCTTTTTTTTTTTTTTTTACTTTGTTTTTATTTCAGTTTAGGCAACTTTTCTTTTTTTTTCACAACCTCAGCTGTTTCATACTTTCACATTACATTATACATTAAAATACACAAACAACTTCACATGAATTTACAAGAATTCACACCAAAAAACAACAACAACAAGGAAATAAAATAAATAAAAAGTATATGGCGAGGAAAAAGCAACATGCAGAGCGTCAACAACACTGGGAAATGAGCAATATTGAGGACAGTAATGACTGGAGATGGAGGAAAGCGGATGAGTACACCGGAAGGTCTGGGGAGAAGTGTATTTGGTGAGTTGTTACTCAGGATTCCGAAACTTGTTTGGTTGAAGCCTCAGGGCATAAGTAATTTGTTCCATCTGGTAAATGTCCCATATTTTTTCCACCCACATACTATATGTTGGCGGGGCTGGTTTTAGCCATTTAATTGTAATGCATTTGATGGCCGCTGTAAGCAGCACATGCAATAAATATATTTTGGCTCTACCCTCCAGACCTTCCGGCAACATTCCTAACAACATTAATATGGGATCCTCTGAGATGTTTTGACCGAAAACTTGTTAGTGCTTCAGAAACCTCGCTCCATCAGTCCCATTTTTGGGCATGTCCAAAATATATGAGTATGATTCCCAATATGTAGAGCTGCTATTTTTAAAAGATGTTTTAAAAATGTTCTGCATGAAGAGAATATTCTGCTTTTGGTACTTTTGATACCAACACTTTTGTACTTTTAGTGAATTTTGAATTCCAGACTTTCACTAGTGTAGGCTATACATGGAATGGCGAACCCGGGTTCCCCATTCCAATGGCACGTACGTTAACCAGTCGACTAAAGAGTCATGACACGATAGCCAAGTAGCAACGCAGCACCATATAGTCTACACTAGCAACAGAGTATTGCAGACAGTATTGATACTTTACTGAAGTACAGAATGTGAGTATACAGTATACTCTTCGTGCCGCTCCACCCTCAAGATGTTTCATATCCCGTTCTTATTCTCACATGGTGCTGCATGCATGGTACTAAGAAGGGCACCGGCGTACCATAAGGAGGGTGTGTGTGTGTGTGTGTGTGTGTGTGTGTGTGTGTGTGTGTGTGTGTGTGTGTATAGATAGACCCCCTTCAACACCCGATATATGATATCTGTCCAGATGGGCTGAATCAATAAAGACACAGAACAACTCGCCTCTCTGGGAGCAACAAACAATAAAAGGCGGAGAGAGACAGAGAGAGAGAGAGAGAGAGAGAGAGAGAGAGAGAGAGAGAGAGACGGCGGAGTGGAGGCGAGAGGAAATATTTCAGTGAAGCCTATGAAAGGAGTAAAGGGCAAAGCGGAGAGACTCCGGCTTCTAAAGGGTGAGCTTGTTAGCGCGGCCGGCCCGGCGCTGCTATAGGGACGACATATAAGAGGACCAGGGAACTCACACACACACACACACACACAGCATCAACTCACTAATCGATCACACCACGCTCCCACAAATGGGTATTATCACGCATACGCATGCATCCGTCCATAATACGCAACCAACCACGCTGGGGGGGGGGGGGGGGGGGGAGAAATGTTTCTTGGCTCCACTCCCAAGGACCTTGTCCCGGCCCCGGCCCTGTGCCATCAATTCAATACCACCACAGCGGTTAACGCAGCAGGCATTTCCCATTTTGCTGGGCTTCCATTCTCACACGAGAGAGAAACCAATAGACGCTGAGACCTTGCTGCTCGTTGGCCAGAATCAAGGAATGGTATAGATGGCGTGGGATGGGGATGGGGGGGGAGAAAAGAGGCGAGGAAAGAAAAACAAAAGCGATTGATATAAATGATCTGCCGGCCGAGAGAGGCCCCCCCAAGCAGGGGCGAGCGAAGGTCCGCTCAATACCAATTGATCGCGGGAGGCCGAGGCATTCGTCTTAATTCTGACTAATTAGGGCACCGGCTGACTAGGAAGGGGTTAGAGAGGGATGAGGTGTTGGTGCGTGCGCGCATGTGTGTGTGTTTGTGCGTGCATGCAAGCGTGTGCACAATGATATGTGCGCGAGTGTTGCTCGTCGAGTGTTGTTGTCCGTGAGACAAAGCTATAGCAAGGGACCTCTCCCAGATTAAAGGAAACCAAGCCCCCCCCCCCCCCCCCCCCCATGTTTACTGAGCATGGTGGTGGATTAAGAAAATCAGTTTAGGAAACGGCAACCATCGCCACATTAGTGTCGCTGCCAACATAATTCCCTTGTCTTCATTGGTTGCCCAAAGGGCAGGATGCGAGCAAATCCTTTCCTTGCCTTATAGTTCCTTCGTTTTTTCTTTTTTGTTATATATAATTTGTGTGAGAACTGCGATTATCCTCTGCCAATGGGAGTCTGGTCTAGACTAGCCAAAAGGCGCAGAGAGAGAGAGAGAGAGAGAGAGATGCTTTTCCAACTTCAGCCTTTATTCCAGATATACATCATAGCCTTTAATTGGCAGGGAAGAAAAGTTGTGCCTGAACACCAGAACGATTGAAGAAAAAGCATGATTAATGGACACGGCGTTCCATAACGCTGTGTGAAAAATGAATGTCTGTGTGTGTGTTGGAGCATCTGATGAAGAGGACGAGGGGGAACAATGCTGGGGCAAATTGGTCGGGTTGTGCAATATGATATCCCAGTGGCTGCTGCAGGTGGCAGAGAGAGGGGAGTAAAAATGGTGCATTCTTGTATTTATCCAAGGCACTACATATATACTACATTCACCCATTCACACACCGATGGCGGAGGAAACCATGCAAGGCACCAACCAGCACATCGGGAGCAATTAAGGGGTTCAGCGTCTTGCTCAAGGACACCTCGACACTAACCTCACACGGTTCCCATCCATCCAGCTGTTCCACTGGCCACTCCCCCTGAGCCACTGCCGCCCCTGTGGGGGTGGGTGGGGGGTTTAGAGAGCACTGGTTCCCCAACACTGGGTCGGGACCCATTTGTGGGTCGTGGACACATTTTTATGGGTCCCTTTAGTTTTTGTTTCGTACATTTTGCTTTTAATTATCATTGTTATTTCAGAACTTAAAAAAAAAAATCACACACGTGTGAACTGAGTGGTGCAATTCCCCCCCCCCCCCCCCCCCCCCCCTCTCTCTCTCTCTCTCTCTCTCTCTCTCACTCTCTCTCATTAGAGTCACTACCCCTCTCACTGTTTCTGGCGCCCCCTACTGCTATTATTAAGTCACATACTCATGCTCACACAGACAGACAGACACACACACAAACAAACAAACACACAGACACACACACAAACAAACAGGTACGAGGACATTGCAAGCTGGTTGTAGGAGTGGTTTGCACCACTCAAAAACGCAACATAGATGTTTAAGTAGTTAGTGAAAATAGCCGATCTACAAGCTCACAACGCGGCGCATTGTGAGCTTGCAGATCGGCTATTTTCCATAGCTTGGGTCCCCGAGGAGGCATCAAATGTCTCCCGGGCAAAACATTTTGGGATACCACTGGTCTAGAGGTAAAGCCCTTTTTCAAAGAGTGCTGTATGTGTGCGAGCGCCGAGCAGACATGTGCTGCTGAGAGCACCATGCCGGCACAGTCAGATTTCAGACAGTCAGAGTCTGATCCGTCTATCCGTCAGTCCCTGGAGGTCTGGCTGTGGAGTGAGAGGGTATCATCACAGCAGCAGCGGGGACAATCCTGCCTGACGGGAGATCAAAATCTCACGACAGAGACACACCGCCATATACCACAGACACACACGCACGCACACACTCACAGAAGCGCTTAACATACAATCACCTCGATCACACGTTCATACCGAGGTGCAAAGCCGCCGGGTCGCGGCCGCACAGCGCAGGCCACACACGCACAAAAGACGAGAGATATCAGTGACTGAAAGTGACAGACAGCTCCGCTGTGTAGTGGACAAAACGCTTTTGTTAAGCCGTTAAGACCTGAGGCCGAGACTAGTACCAATTTGTCTTCCGAATCATATAACAGTTTTCTGAAAAACGTACACGTTTCTACTTTCTATGTCAGTGGTGCTCGGACCACATTTTCACATTTTCACAAAAAATAACAGATCTACAAGCTCATAGCGCGGCACTCGGTCCCACGCTATGAGCTTGTAGATCTGCTACTTTTGAGTAGCCAAAGTTTAAAATACTGGTTGTGGATAAAATCTTAAGTGACACAGATATTGCGTTCCCGGTCTCAATGTGTTAAAAGAGACAATAAGCCCAGACGTCTTCAGCACTGTCACTCACTCAGTGGCTCTGAGATCTATACCTGCACATCATCTACTGGTATATCTACTAGTCTCTGTGTGACCAGAGAGATCTACTGGTATATCTACTAGTCTCTGTGTGACCAGAGAGATCTACTGGTATATCTACTAGTCTCTGTGTGACCAGAGAGATCTACTGGTATATCTACTAGTCTCTGTGTGACCAGAGAGATCTACTGGTATATCTACTAGTCTCTGTGTGACCAGAGAGATCTACTGGTATATCTACTAGTCTCTGTGTGACCAGAGAGATCTACTGGTATATCTACTAGTCTCTGTGTGACCAGAGAGATCTACTGGTATATCTACTAGTCTCTGTGTGACCAGAGAGATCTACTGGTATATCTACTAGTCTCTGTGTGACCAGAGAGATCTACTGGTATATCTACTAGTCTCTGTGACCAGAGAGATCTACTGGTATATCTACTAGTCTCTGTGACCAGAGAGATCTACTGGTATATCTACTAGTCTCTGTGTGACCAGAGAGATCTACTGGTATATCTACTAGTCTCTGTGTGACCAGAGAGATCTACTGGTATATCTACTAGTCTCTGTGTGACCAGAGATCTACTCGTATACAGTATCTACTAGTCTCTGTGTGACCAGAGATCTACTCGTATACTGTATCTACTAGTCTCTGTGTGACCAGAGATCTACTCGTATACAGTATCTACTAGTCTCTGTGTGACCAGAGAGATCTACTGGTATATCTACTAGTCTCTGTGTGACCAGAGAGATCTACTGGTATATCTACTAGTCTCTGTGACCAGAGATCTACTCGTATACAGTATCTACTAGTCTCTGTGTGACCAGAGAGATCTACTCGTATACTGTATATACTAGTCTCTGTGTGACCAGAGAGATCTACTCGTATACAGTATCTACTAGTCTCTGTGTGACCAGAGAGATCTACTCGTATACAGTATCTACTAGTCTCTGTGTGACCAGAGATCTACTCGTATACTGTATATACTAGTCTCTGTGTGACCAGAGAGATCTACTCGTATACTGTATATACTAGTCTCTGTGTGACCAGAGAGATCTACTCGTATACAGTATCTACTAGTCTCTTGTGTGACCAGAGAGATCTACTCGTATACTGTATCTACTAGTCTCTGTGTGACCAGAGAGATCTACTCGTATACTGTATATACTAGTCTCTGTGTGACCAGAGAGATCTACCTGCATACACTCCAGTCGCCTTCTTCTCACACACGCTTCTGACTCTGCTGCCTCGCTTCGCCGCTTCCCCGCCAACAGACAGCGGTGGGGAAAGTACTCGCGTGTTTTACTTCAGTAAAAGTATCAATACTGGAATGTACTGTAGACATACTTTGTTACAAAGTAAAAGTCTGGAATCCAAAATGTACTTGAGTTAAAGGAATTGGTGTAGAAAGTAATCATTGTGCAGAAGGTCCAGTTTCACACGTTTTCAAGTGTATAAAGATCTTTTGAAAGTATAGCAGATCTACTTTCACATGTACTTTCACAATGTGGCATTGTGAGCTTGTAGACCTGCTACTTTCAAATGGCCGAAATGTATAGGGCTAATTAAATGGGTAATGCATGTTTCGTAATAGTAATCAAAATCTACAAATTATCTAGTAACTAAAGTGTTCAAATAAATATAGGGGAGTAAAAGTACAATATTTGGATGTATAGTGGAGTAAAGGTAAAGTAGAAGTATTGGAAATCGGAAAAAAGTACAAATTGTAACGTACTTAAGTAAATCTACTTAATTACTCTACACCACTGCCAACAGCCCCTGCAGCCCTCTGAAATAGCCGATCTACAAGCTCACAACATGTCGACGTAGAACGGTAAGGGTTGGCGCAAGATAGGGCCCTACCTCATCTCTATAAACCAGTCCCGTGTGTGTGTGTGTGTGTGTGTGTGTGTGTGTGTGTGTCTGGATGGATGGAACACCTTCAGTTCACTCTCAGTTCAATCAAAATATATCATAGTCATCTACAGACACCATGTCTCTCTCCGCTCAAATCAAAATAAACCAATCGGAGCTGACGACGCATCGCCTCGAAGACGTCCCCCGCTACTCGGCGTACCGAGTGTGATGTCCTAATGACTGCTGCGGAGCTGTCGATAGCAGCCCACACATGACAGCCAGGGGCCCGGAGGGGAATAGTTACGGAGAGGTGCGAGAGATGTTTCCCCTGATAAATGTTGTCACTGCTGGTATTTGGTGCTAATAAGCAGTAATCGAGATGACTGTGCCATTGAAAGACGTCAGACTCTCTCTATTAGGTGAATGTGCATGCAGCATGTGCCACGTGGCGCGGTTAAATTAAGACAGAAAACGACTGAAAGGATCTTCATATAATCTAATGTTCATGATAAAATAGCACAATTTTCTTCTACTCAGTCTGTTTTTTTTAACATTTTATGTATTTTAATCAATTTTCGCATTGCAACTTTTCAGGAATAGTAAGCCTGCAGTTTCCAATAGTTTGGATTCCCCATCGATGGGCTGTTTTTGTTAGGTGGATCATGAACATAGGCAGCAACACACTAGAAAGTGAGTGGTACTCTGCCTCCCTCCAAACGGAAACAGGAGAGACTCAGGGAATCTCTCCTCCTCCTTGGCTCTGGGCAGAGGGACCAGACGATGAGAGATCTGAGGGCAGTGGGGTCAGATGCAGAGGAGGAGGAGGCAGCCATCGTAGACTTGTATGAAAACTGCTCCGAGAGAGAGAGAGAGAGAGAGAGAGAGAGAGAGAGAGCACAGGTGGCGTGAGACCGAGCCGCGCTGTCTGCGTGACAGAGTGACGGCTACCAGCAGAGCAGCGCTGAGCGCATGCTGGCCCGCCGTGCACGTTCAGAAAGACGCGACACAGAGCAGTACCGAGCCGGACGACGTTCCATATGTCCAGAACAATCAGTGGTGGAAAGAAGTACTGAAATGTCTTATACTGAACCCATTCTGATCTGAGATCAGATTCTAAAAATGTCTTCTATACATCCTGACAGTTTTCTGAAAAAGCTATGTTTCTATGTCAGTCATTCTTCGATTTTTCAAAAATAGCAGACCTACAAGGTCGTAGAGCGCCACTCGGTGGCGCGCTATGAGCTTGTTGATCTGCTATTTTTCAATTGCTAAAGCATAACATAACCAAATGGGATTCCCGCCCAAAATGGGTTAAAAGTAGCAATACTGCAACGTAGCAATATCTGTTACAAGTAAAAGTATGGAATATAAAATTGACTTCAGTAAAAGTACAAAAGTATTGACATCCAAATGTAATTAAAGTACTACATTTAGAAAGAATACTCATTATGCAGAATGTCCCATTTAAAGTTCTCAAATGTATCAAACTCTTGAAAATGTGAAGATCTACAAGCTCACATGCTTATAATTACAAAACGTACATACACCACTTTAGCCCTATACGTATACAGTATAGACTAAGCGTCGCAGTCCCGCCCCCTCGAGAGACCCGGAAAAGAAATCGCCGTTCATTTTCCTCATAGGCATTTCTTAAAGTATTTATTTAAAGACGGTTACGCCGCGGACAAAGCCAACTCGGATCGTGACAAATCATGACTATGAACACAATATTTTGGGCCGATCAAATCATTAGAAAGAAGAAAATAAAGAAAGGAGACAACACTATTTGTTTTGTTTTTCTTCTTATAAATTATTTGATCGGCCCAAAACATTGTGTTCATTGTCATGATTTGTCACGATCCGAGTTGGCTTTGTCCGCGGCGTAACCGTCTTTAAATAAATACTTTAAGAAAAGCCTATGGGAAAAATGCATTGGGATTTATTTCCTGGGCCACTCGTTGTTCTGAAAGGGGGAGGGGCTGCGACGCTCTATATACATTTAGGATCTATACAACTAAAGTTCTCAAATAAATGTAGTGGAGTTACAATATTTGAAATCTGAGATGTAGTGGAGTGGAAGTAAGTATTGGAAATGGGAAATACTCAAGTAAAGTACAAATACCTCAACATTATACTTATTATTAATTATAAGTGGTGCATGCATGGTTGTATGGAAATTACAGTCATCATGGTGCTGTTATTAATTTCCCATAATGTTTACCCTTAATCTGTGTGCCCTTGTTAGATTACGAGTTATTCCACGTTGTCAGATTAGGAGGACACGTATTCAATTGTGACAGATATCGGAGAGGAGAAAGATCCATTGTTAAATCCATGGCGATCATTTTTATATGCCACACATTCGTTCGTTCGGGGGGAAATATTTAAAGATTGAGAATGAAAGCACAAATAGCAGCAATCAGTGCTAAACAAAACTAAATCTATTCTGAAAATTAGATGACATATGGCAGCTGGGGGGGTGCAGACGACTATGGGGTATATATACTGTACACAACCTAAGAGGTGTTCATAAATCAATTTACAGAGACCCCCCCCCCACCCCCCTAAATACAACTAAGTCCACAGTATCAATTTCCTTCCCCTGTCCTCTCTCTCTCTCTCCCATCCCTGCCTGACGCCCCCACACCTCGCCAGGTCTTCAATTTAATTCCCCATCCGCCCGACCGGCTTGAAATATTGTCCCAGAAATGAGATCCGTGACCCTGAATGCCAAGTGGGGGGGGCGCAGCACGGCCAGGGAGCGGTATACGGGGGTACATGGCCTGGTTCGGTGGCCAAGAGGCACGCCCTATAGCATGGGGAGGAGGCCTGGATCTCCTCCCCAAGTGGCAGGGCTAAATATTTGCCCTTGTCCACTTTTGCCGTCTAGACTTGTCTACTCCACTCACCCGACCAACCCTCCACACACGCACACATCGTGCACGCACATACGCACGCAGGCAAGCACACCCATTCAGGCAGGAGTAGCAAGAGTCGGCCATGGTCGGTCGGGCAGGCTGCCAGGGATCCATGAAAATAAGTTTCTCCCGGCTATGGGGGATGTCGCGGAAGTTCACCAACCTGTAAAGAATGGCTTTCGCATAAAAAAAAAACTCTGAACCGGAACCAAAATGGAGGGAGTTGAGGGGACAATAAAAAAGTGCTGTCAAACTGCATTGGTCTTTGTGCTTCACGCTGATTTGGAGGAACGGAATCCTCAGAAGTCAGAGGGGGCACGGTGGCACAGTTGGTAGTGCTGTCGCCTCACAGCTAGAAGGTCCTGGGTTCGATTCCCGCTCTGGGCGCTGTGGGTGCTGGCGGCGTGTTTCCTCCTCCGCGTCATCAGTGCCCATACCCGAAGGCGGGGTTGGCAAAAGGGCCTTTCTGTGTGGAGTTTGCATGTTCTCCCCGTGTCCCCTAGGGTAGATACCCTCACAAAAACATGCAGTAATCCTGGTCTCTAAACTGCCTCCCCCTGGCCAGCCGGGGCGCCTGATGGAGGGGAAAGGAACTGGTTGGAATAACGTGTTCCTTCCACGCGCTACGTCCAACCAGGGAAACTCCCCCCTGTCAGGTGTAAAGGAGCAACTTGGACACTCAAGCATGAAGGAAGCATGAGTTAAGTCCGTTGCTCTCCCCAGGTTGGCAGAGGGTGTGTAGAGCCCAGGATCACATTAGATGATTGACACAGGGGTGAAAAATGGGTTACAAAATCGTGGGATAAAAAAATATATTAGTAAAAAGAAGACGGGCGGTCTCGGTGGACATGCTGATACATATTCATGACATCTTTTTCTTTTCCACGCTTGCTCACATGGTGGGTTTTTAATTGCTACCGTTCAGAATGAAAACTGGACGTGAGGGAATATCAGCCATGATGTGAGAGATGTGGGGGTGGAGTGGACCTCCACACACACACACACACGCACACACCTCATTACAGATTACCGTCCTATCAACTTCACCAACCTTTTGATTTCCCGCCAAAAAGACAACGTCGACATCACTGGATTGAGTGGGTTCTATATAAGACAGAGGTTAGCCAGCCAACTTGCACTGAAGTCGGAAAACTAAAAGAAAATATTGATATAATGATCATAAATGATGATGAATAATGAAAACATTTTGAATTTAATGACTGCGGGGTCTTCCAGTTCAGCCCCTGTATACTGTTATACAGTCAGTGGTTTAACCATTATGGCTATATATCTAAGGATTAATACCGTCACATACAGTACTATATACAGGGTTAGGTTTTGGGTCAAATGCTATTAATTATTTAACAAAACATTATTTCTTCACTCACTTCTATTTACTATATCCCAAAGCTCCAATGTGAGATGGTAGCAAATGTTAAGGATTTTCCTTTTCTTTTCTTTTCTTTTGCAGTAAATTGCCTGTGTCTTCTGGGCGGTGCTGGCTGGTTATATTCTGTCACATTGACGTCGTTGGGGTAGAGGATATGTTGACAGAGAGAGGACATTGCACACCGAGACTGTAGGGCTTTTCTCAGGCTGATGGCATGGGGACACGCAGACAGAAGTGTGTGTGTGTGTGTGTGTGTGTGTGTGTGTGTGTGTGCTCGCGAGTGTGTGCGTGTGCGTATGTATGCGTGCGTGTGTGTGTGTGTGTGTGTATTCGCGTGTGTGTGTGTGTGTGTGTGTGTGTGTGTGTGTGTGTGTGCACGGCGTGACTGCTGTGGTTGTGCCTGTGGAGGCGAGCATGTGGATACTCCTGTGCACTCCCCATGGCCTTGCGGCCCTCGTCACTTTGCATCAATCCACAGACAGTCCCTCAGTATAAATAGGACAGGCGTCCTAAAGCTATACGCACTGCAGCACAGTGAGACGCAGTGGCACTATGGTGCGGGTCAACCCTGGGCCTCTCTCAGCTTCAGATATACGCTCATGCCAGTCCGCTATGACGCAGTGTTCATTTCATCGACTATACCTTTTTTTTCTCCACTCACGAAAACGAAATAAATTAAAACTAAGCTACGATGACTAAAACTGAGACTAGATGTCAGACTAGATACAAACTAGACTAAAATAGCTATAGACTAGTGGTAGAAGAGATCCAGTAGAACTAAAAGACATGTCATTTTATGCTTGGTTACTTAGTTTCTATACGGACTTTACTAGAATAAGTCAAATGTTATGAAACTTTAATCAAATCTAATTTTGCAAGAATGATTTCCAGATACATCGGCATTTCAGTCAAATATCGGGCATCTGTGCGGTCTGGTGAAAGTTAGTCGTTTTGCCCCTTTACCTTCAGAATGTGTGAAGTGAGGAGCCCTCTTATCATCATACATCATCACATTGTCCAGCCAATCACAATTGGCATCCTCAATTCCGTGACACAGACACAGAAAGCTGCTATAGGAGGGGCTGGCGCCCCTCAAAAAGTACACTTGACAAACTTAACCAAGTGTATTTGGGGCTAGTACGAAACAGTGGGAGCGCACTAAAGTTTTGAGTAGATTTCCACATGGAAGCTTCCCTGTGGCATTGTAGAAGCTTCACACTTCATTACAGCAAGGCCAGCAATGTGTGATACCATTACGGTATATAGGAGCCGTAACAGGAGGCAAGGGCACAACTGACACCCAAAATACAAAGTCCACTCCGGAAACCATTCCTAATATGGTCAAACAGGGACATGTGGAGAGTTAATTAACAGGGTTAATGTGGAGACTATACTGACAGGGAGGCCCTGTCAGTATAGTCTCCACATTAACCACTAAAACCCTGTTTGTTTGTTTTATAAATAGCCAAAGTACAAGCTCACAACAACACATATGGCCAACACATTGTGCTGAGCTTGTACAGTAGATCTGCTATTTTGGAGTGGGACTTTGTTTGTTTTGTTTTTGCCGATAATGATATCTCAAAACAGGGATGTCACGGTGGGTAAACTGGTTAGCAGAAGATTGTCTCATGCAGCGGGCACGCCGGGCAGGACATTTCCTTGCTCCACTTCACCATAACTCTGCTTATGTGTCAACTAGTGTTAACACTAGGTCTAATGTACATGCAAGGGACAATTCTAATAAAACACTCGCACGAATAGAGCAGTGGTTTTCAACCAGTGGTCCAGTGACCACCAGTGGTCCTTGAGGGGGTTCCAGGTGGTCCCCAGCTAAATGATGGACAGTTGGTAACCAAGTGGACACTTATCATTAACGCTTGTTCAATTATTGTTAAACGTCTGCATCGGTTAATTTACAAGAAGTCCACTTGGTTTTTATCAACATGTTTTTATCAACATGAGCCTGTTGTCTCTCTTATGGTACCAATATCAAGACAGCATGGCATTGTGGACTAAATCTTATCCAACGACCACAAAATCTTCTACGTGTTGGGTCTGTGAGGCTACATCTCATCAAATGGTGGTCCGTGGCTCAAATGCAGAATAAATAATAGACCTTGATATGACATGGGTTGGAAACTACTGGAATAGTGCCATAAGACCACATTGAGTCAAAGACAAAGTAATACTCATCTCTAATGAAAAGCAAGAGGCTTTAATTAGTGACGTCTACCTCCCTCCTGTGGCCAAAAAGCATAATGTCACCCTCCTAATGCACCCCACCAAGTTGTGTTTCACACACACACACACACACCTTGAAAAATGCAGCCTCCTCCTCTATCGTTCTTACATTGCTTCTATTTTAAGTTAAGGATCTACGCAAGTGTGTGTGTGTGTGTGTGTGTGTGTGTGTGTGTGTGTGTGTGTGTGTGTGTGTGTGTGTGTGTGTGTGTGTGTGTGTGTGTGTGTGAGAGAGAGAGAGATAGAGAGAGAGGTCATGGAGATTGGTCCTTCAGCAGTCTCTCTTGTCTCCAATCCCGTAGATGTAGGGCCTAAATCCAAATGGAACCAAAATATTAGTTCCGGCCACCTACTCATCCAGTCGTTCCATCCCTGCACAAAGGTCTGTCTACTGTTTGCTAACCAGGCAGATGGTCCAACTGCAGAACAATGCTCTTATTTGCCAAACCTCTGGCTCAGCCAAAGCAAGCTTCCTTTGTTCCAGAAAGCTGATTATTACAGTGCAGCACTTCCATGCATGGCTTCAGAATTCCCTGCATAACTCTGGCTGCGAAGCAGATCCCTAGCCCTCTCAATACTTGGAGGATAAATGCTGAATGGTTGCTGTTGTTATACATCAGGATTCTCCTGATTCTGTAGTATCATATAGTTATTTACCCCACCATGTGTGTTGTTCTTGTTGAAAGATGCATGTTTATCTTGTCTATCTACCCGATTCCAGAATGGACTCTAACACAGAATCTTGCCACTTCTACTATTTAACCATAAACCCTATATTCTTCATTGACCGGGGGAGTGGGGGTCTACACTTCTACGCGAAATCTGTACAGATCACGCCAAGAAAACCTATAACTTCGCATCAGAGCATCCACCTCTGACAACAACAGGAGGCGCTGCTCTGATGGAAGTCAAGGACTTCAAATACCTGGGCTCATGGGTCAACTCAACGGAACAATTTTGACCCTGGAACGATTCCACAAATGTCTTCTAAATCATGACAGTTTTCTGAAAAACCCTATGTTTCTATGTCAGTGGTTCTCAAACATTTTCATGTCAAAGAACTTTGGCTCTGAAAGAATACATATATATTCAAAGATGATATATATTCAGTGTATGGAACTCCAACCTCCCCCGCCAAACCAAACTCAGCTTCTTCTATGCAACGGTAGAGTCTGTTCTCCTATACGGCAGTGAATGTTGGACCCTGAAGCCAACCCTGCGGAAGTCTCTAGACGGGTGCTACACCAGAATGTTTTATGATGAAATGCCAAGGTTCAGTCAGGACAACTCAGGAATGGATGGAATATATATTTATTTAATATAAGATGAGCAATACATTTATTATGGTTTGGCGATCTATAGTATTGGATCTGCTTTTTAGGTACTCAGATCAAGCGCATCAGTCCCGACCATAGGGACTCTGAATCCCCCGTACCTAAACAGTAGATCCAAAACGACAGGTGGTAGCTGGGGTGGAGGTGGGTGAGCAGCAGGTTTGTATACAGCAGCAGCAAGGAAGGAAGCAGGAGGAGAAATGCAAACCTCCGGTTAAAGTAGCCGGTATGAAGATGGAGTGAGTGTGTGATTGGCTGAGTGAATCATGTGAATGAGAGTGTGATGCTGAGGCGGCCCAATTAACGGCCGGCAGCGACTGCACTGAGGTTCCCTGACTGAACTTGCTCTGCGCATGTCTACGACAGGCACAAATAGCAGCCAGGAGAATGAGACTAGCAGGACACTGCCAAAGACACTAAGAGCTGCCAACCAGCAAAGTAGGGCTGTGGGAACCAACACACGGGCACCGGTCACGGATGTCCCACATTAACTATGTGCTCAAGAAAGATGCAGGAGTGCAAAGCACCAACAGAACAAACTGGCCAGATGTATGGAGAACCAGGATGACTGGAAGCAACGATGTAGGGCTCGTCTGAGGACGACCTAGAGAGATCTGCTATTTTCCCAAAATGTTCACCTGTTTTTCCCTAATGTTTTCCTATTTGGACATGCACAGAATAGAGACGCTATGGTGGTTCATATTTCTTTTTGCTTTATACTAATGGGCCTAAAAGAGACACTTTCATGTCCCAAGCTCAAATACAGTACATTCTTCACACTTCAAACAGTATTTGGGAACATTAACTAAATGTGTCCAACATTATTTTAAATTCTGTCGTCAACAAGAGAAAAAGAGAAATCTCTTCTGAGCAGGTAACAGTTCCAGGATTTTTCTCTTGAAGTCATCATTAGCAGTCAGAACTTTATACACGTACATTCATGACTTATTTATTTATTAATTTATTATGCACTCACAATTGTATCATGCAGATTAGTAATAATATGCAAGCAAGTAATGTGATGTGACAATAAGATTGATTCTGATTCTGGACAGTTGGACATTCTGGACACCAGTCCCTCTTGTACTCAGTGTATGAGTAGCCTATCCGGAGAACTCGCCAGTTTACCAAGTCGCCGCAATTTAGTGCATTTTAGTTTTACTTCACCTCCATTTTAATTGCATTGTATTGAATTGAATTGAATTGAATTGAATTGAATTGAATTGAATTGAATTGAATTGAATTGAGAGAGAGAGAGAGAGAGAGAGAGAGAGAGAGAGAGAGAGAGAGAGAGAGAGAGGATAGTTGTTTAGAGTTAACACTAGAGAAAGTAGGAATGCTAAAAGTTTAAACACCAAAGTACCGAAACAATGTAATTCATTAGTAAACAATATCCGCTGTAAGTACTGGGAGCTGGTATGGTTGGGTGTGGTGAGAGCAATACCTCAACACCTCAGCAATAGTGCCAATTAAGGGGAATAGACTAGCCTGGCGCAGCCAACGCGAGGCTAGGAATAGACACCCTTGATGCTGGGCTGATACCGACAATAAGCAGTTAAACTTACGTAATAATCCAATTAAAAGTGTCTGTATGCCTTGTGCTTTACATTAACCCATTCCTTCCTACCATGTGCTTCACATTAACCCATTGCTTCCTACCATGTGCTTCACATTAACCCATTGCTTCCTACCATGTGCTTCACATTAACCCATTCCTTCCTACCATGTGCTTCACATTAACCCATTGCTTCCTACCATGTGCTTCACATTAACCCATTCCTTCCTACCATGTGCTTCACGTTAACCCATTCGCATCAAGCTGCTCACTGGGAGCAGGGGTTTCTTGCTCAAGGACTTGTCGACACAGGCCAGGAGGAACCAGGAATCAAACTGGGGACATTCTGGTTCCAGAACGCAACTCTATACGTCCTAAAGCACAGCAGTGGCTACCATTGTCTAGCAGAGACAACATCACCCCCTCCTACGAACGGTAAATTTGTGTAAGTTGAATATCACATTGACTATCCCCTGTTTGGTTATTGAATAAGAGAAACAAATGCCAAATGGCATACTAAATGCCACCAAGAAAATACGTCAGGGTGAGGATAGTAGGATACTAGTAGAAGTCTACTAGTAGAGTCTGAAATTACTGTTCATGCACACTGCACAGCAGGGCTGGACTGGGACAAAAATTCGGCCCTGGCATTTTCGCGTGAATTTGGCCCAGACCGGCCCACCACAACCAGCGCGCAGATAGCAGAAACTCTACCGCCCGCTCCGTCGTGGCACACACAAACAAACAAGCCCTAATACCACCTCTTTTACAGAACAACATAGGCCTAAATGATACAAACCAACAGACAACTACACAACCCTTTGTAGAGGGTTTATTTCTCACTCACTGATACAGGTACAGGGAAATTATAATGATGGCACTGGCAGAATGGCAGCACGCCCAGACCTTTCCTGGTGGCCTGCCGCCTATTGGCCTGCCTGCCTGTTTTTTTTTATCATGGCGGCCCACTACGGTCAGTTTTGTCACAACTTGCTTAGATACTCTGTAATATAGAGCACCGAAGTCTGACGTCACTTTCAGTAGAGGGCGTCTGTCCCCAGGTTCATGTATTTGTTTAGTTGCATTGAAATCCCCATTGAGGCGATTTGAGATCGCCTCATATAACAACTGTGTTTGAAAAATAAACATGTCACCCCGGCCGCTTCACTCATATGGATATGAAGAATCAACTGACTGAGAGAAAACGCTAATGTTACTGCTGCTGAATTAGTTAGATTTTCGCTAGAAGCAGACTGTATCATGAGTGACTGACTGTTGCAAACGATACAGAGACACTTTCCCGACAATAACGCCGAGACAGCTTGTTTATTTTTGGACCACTACGCTTATAGTAGACGATATTAAGATCACCCCATGTTATTCTCCATAGAGAAATCACTTCCGCGAACCAGGGGAATCGTCGGGATGAGCGAGTTACGTCAGGACTTCGGTGCTCTATAGGTATCATCTTGTGACTTCTGTGCATCTTTGAAATCCTTCATTATGCAAATGTTAAACATAATGGTATTCACCAAGCCCACCTTGGAACAGCAATATAAACAACAACCTGGAGACTGATAAAGTGGTAAAGAGAACTTCATCTTAGATTAGCTCTGGCCAAGTAGTTTGTTGCCTTTATACAGAGTCCAGACTCTGACACTCTATATGCAGCATGTATGTTTCAATTACTGTACCATCATTTTTATCATGCCATTCGGAGGACTTTACATGGTTAGCAAATTAATTATTGATTGTTAACAAATTAATAATACACTGTCTAGACCAGGGGTAGGCAACCTTTGGCACTGGTGCCAACTTTGGCACAAAGGAGGGTGATCACTGGCACACTGGCATAAAAAAACAAACAATTACCGGTAAATAAACAATTGAAAAAATTTAGTAAAATAAATTAATTCACTCATATTTGTATGTAAATTACATCCTGCACATCATTCTACATTCATTAAAACTCTGAACTCTGACTGGGGGAGGGAGATAGGAGGCCTATGCTCTGAGTCTAATGATCATTATAACAATGTGAAAGAATATTAGGGAAAAGGTTATATTCGTGGACAATCAAAACATGTTGGAATTGTGGTGTGTTGGCATTAAAGTGACACACGGACTATCCAGAAACTAAAAACATGGCACTTTGTTTCAAAAAGGTTGCAGACCCCTGGTCTAGACAAACACCCACACACTGTAGTGTACACACATGCAGCAGGCGAACACAGAGAGCAAAACAGACTCAGAGAGACTTGCGTCCGTGATACCTTTTTGTACTTCTCTAGAGGAGGCTCGGCCCCCTCCTGTATTCCCTGTTCACTCATGAATTGAGTCGCCACACACAAGCTCAAACTCCATCCTATGATTTGCATATGACACGACTGTCATCGATCTGATTAAGAGACAAGAATGACACAACCTACAAAGAAGAGGAGGCCACAGCCCAGCCATCATGGTGGTGTCAGGATAACAAACCCTATCCTAACAATGTCAATTATATAAGGAGTAGAACAAACAGTAGCTGTATATCCTACGACTGCAAAGCTCTGGTAAGACAGTGCAGGATTAAGGAGCCAGCAGGACTTCTGTCTGACACCCAGTGGAGTAGGCTTTTCAAACCTTTCTGGCTGTGAGGCCCGTGAACCTGTCAAAAATAATATTGGGGTAACATCTCATCAAATGGTGGTCCGTGGCTCAAATGCAGAATAAATAATGAACCTTGATATGATGAAAAGGGTTGGAAACTACTGGAATAGTGCCATAAGACCACATTGAGTCAAAGACAAAGTAATACTCATCTCTAATGAAAAGCAATAAGGCTTTAATTAGTGACGTCTACCTCCCTCCTGTGGCCAAAAAGCATAATGTCACCCTCCTAATGCAGCCCACCAAGTTGTGTTTTCCAGGTGTATCGGTTTGGTTTGAAAATAGGCAATCTTCTGCTACACTATGCTAGTACATTCTACCAATATCGCCTGATGTTAAATGAGGGAACATTATGTTCCCTCACCCCCCATCCCCCCATCCTGACAAGGAATTGAAATTGAGTAGTAAGTAGCCTAATTGAGGCATTCGATTTAGTTTGACTTATATAGCTCCACAGATAAAAAATTGTGAAAATAGCCAAACTACAAGCTCACAACACCTTGTAGTGTGAACTGTAAAGTCCTTACATTGTAACTTTAGAAATGTGCAGATACCTATGATGGTTTGTTTACTGTTGAGTGACAATCATCTGGGGACCCCCAAAAATATTTTGTAGACCCCCAGTTTGGGAACCACTGGTCTACACCTAGAGTAGGGTGAATGCCTCTGGAAGACAGAACTGGTTAACTCAGGGTACTCACCTTCTTTAAAAAGTAAACAGAGCAGCCATGCAGTGCTACACATCAGCTGAGCTTCTGGACGGGTAGTAATTGTAGCCCTTTATCCAGGCGAGATTCAGGTTGACTGTCTTGCTCAGCCTCGGGGACACGTACCTCCTCACCTCAACACATTGCCATGCCGTCAGGTCAGGGAATCCAACCTGTTTTTGATTAATTTAATACTGTATTAACAGTTTGCATGGACAAGCAACCTGAAGCAAGTACAGTACAATATAAGGTAGGCTAGGCTAAAAGGATGAATCCAAGGAAAGCCTCTTTAGTATGCACAAAACATACTTTTGTGACAAAAGTTAGTGTTACACTTACACTGTACTAGCAATGGTTCATGACTCTCGTATTCATACGAGTCATGAAGAAACTGCACCCTGTTTTTGGCGCTCGCTACATTTACAACTTTTCCGTATATAAACATTCGGAATTCAAATATAAAGTACTCACAATTTGTCCCACGGGTGTTACTTAGTTACAGCACCAGCGATTAGAATTTCTGCATCCCGCGTTGTTTAATAAAAAGCATTTTATCCGAGCTGTTATTTTGCCATTGGCTTTCAACTACGCGCCCCTATCGGTCGGGAGGAGGGTGGCACTCGGTGTGTTCGATATAGGTACGCTGACCGCCCTGCCAATACAGACTAATAGGCGAGTGCGCTCCCGGTGTGCAACTGTGAATTTCCCAAACGAACCCCGTTTGAAAAAAGTAGCCGGGGAGCTCGGATAAAAATGCTTTTTATTAAACAACGCGGGATGCAGTAATTCTAATCGCTGGTGCTGCTACTAACTAACACCCGTGGGACAAATTGTGAGTACTTTATATTTGAAATATGAATGTTTATATATACGGAAATCTTGTAAATGCAGCGAGCGCCAAAAACAGGGTGCAGTTACTGCATGACTGTCATGATAATCATCATGGCAGTCATGTTTCAGGGCTAACACTGACTGTACACACATGGCGCCCTCGCTCGCTGTCTCGTTGTTTGCTGTATTTTATCGCCACCGTGCGGCTTACTTTACGCCATCCATCCACCCAGCCTTAGCAAATAAAATAAAACATGTTTTGTCAAGTTGTATTAATATTTGTATCTATATGGAGGCTGTTAATGTACTTTCACAAGTTTTCAAAGGTAAACAGTAAACACTAAAATGCCATACCAAAGTCAAGAAACGAGAGGGCTACTTTACAGGCAATGCGTGTGGACACTGTCGTGCACTATCGAAGGACCCCAAACGGCCAACATGGCTGCGCCCGTGACAGACGCCGGGGAGTTTGAAAGCTGGCTCAATGATCGACTGGACAGCTTGGAAGTGGACCGAGAGGTGTACGGAGCGTATATTCTAGGGATCCTGCAAGAAGATGAGAGTGACGAGGAGAAGGGAGAGGCGCTGCAGGGAATATTATCCGCGTTTTTGGTGAATATCCACAGGCAGCGGCATCATGGCATGCCTTCCTCGGCTACTGCCAACAACAACACGTTGTTGTCTGGCTATAGACTCGCTTGTCTCTTAAACAAGTTATCATTCATTAGTTGTTGTGATGATATTCAGTAGCAGGACCATGTGTTGTCAAATGGGGTTCTTAGATTGATAGATTCTAAGACTTATCTTGTCCCTTTAGCTTGAGCTGTCAAGGCAGTCTGGCGGATTGTAGCAGGTGTACTGTTAACAGCTCAGCGTCCACTGATAGTCTATTATTAGCTTAAAGATGTATACCACTATTAGATGCAGTCATCTGTGCAGAATTATTTAAGATCTATATAGAAACATGCGTCTTAACCATTTTAGGACGGTCCTAATCATAATCTGTAATGTCAACAGTCAGGAGTTGTCACATAATATGTGACAACTCCTGACTGTTGACATTACAGATTGTTCAATGCAATAGCCAGCACCATATTATGGTGCTGGCTATTGCATTGAACAATCAAACAAACAAAAACAGAATATCTAGTGTCTGGAAGTAACTGTCCTTTGTGTGCAGGAGGAGGAGGATGCTCTTGAAGACGTCTGCAGCCAGATCATCAAGCAGTGGACAGATAGTCGTTCACGATCAAAGGGGGAGAGCGATGGTGATGGTAATTAATGAATTCCACCCATTTCAAACATTGATTTGTCTCTGTGATTAAGCTCCAACTATAATGTGGTCTCATATTTAAAACCTCCGGTGTTTTCTAATGCCAAGAACAAGTTACTACATGTTTATTATAATATCTTTGTAATATTTTTGGTAAGCCATGGTGGACTAACTTGTTTTGTTTTTTCCTGTTGCCATAGTTGAGGTACAGGCGATTGCCAGTCTGATAGAGAAACAGGCTCAGATTGTGGTGAAACCGAAGGAGGTTTCCGAAGAGTCCAAGAAGAGGAAAGAGGCACTCCTGGCTCAATATGCCAACGTCTCGGATGGAGAAGAATATCCTTTTGGTTTGATTTAAATGAGTCTTGCATTATCTCCCATCAGCACAATCGGCAATAAAAACGTGTGTTTTAGATCAGTGGTTTTCAACCAGTGGTCCTTGAAACGGTTCCAGGTGGTCCCATAGGGTGGTCCCCAGGTAAACAATGGACAGTTGGTAACCAAATGGAACCGTATAGATCTTTAACTCTTGAGAGTGTAAAATTAAACCAAATGGGTCCATTTTGGACAAGAGTAAAATTATTGTTAAACATCGGCATTACTTGATTTGCAAGAATTCTACACAATTAGAGAATGTAGAAGAATTGTTATTTTGATCAACGGCAACAAAATATTTTTTAGTTTTGGTTCTGAGAGGCTAAATCTCATCAAATGGTGGTCTGTGGTTCAAATGCCGAATAAATAATGGAACTTGAAATGACAAGGGTTGAAAACCACTGTTTTAGATTATAGCAAAAATGTCACCAGCACTCACCATATCTTATTTAGGTACTTTTTTATTCCGATCAGCCTGGGCAACATATGGCACTGACACATTGTGTCACTGCCTTCCTCGCTTTTAAACGGACCAGGGTGAAACACAAAAAGCAGTCCGAGTAGGCACGTCTGGCATGTACAATATACAGGCCTAGCTCCGAATGTCAACATTCTGTAATCCGATGGCTTTGCTGAAATGTCCGTGTCACATGCTGCCCATGACGATCAGAATAAAAGTACCTGAAGGACATCACAAGAGATCCTTGTGCTTTGAGTCGTGTAATGCTGGATAAGAGAGACTAATCTGTGATTCTTGGGTCGTGCTTACATTCTTAAAAAAAATCTACTTTAGATTGTCATCTATATAAAAAACAAACATTTGGACATGCTTTAATAAGTGTCTGTCAGTCTTTTCCTTGACATAAGCACGGAAGTTGAAGAAGAGGAGCCAGCTGGACCACCTTTTCCTAGTGATAAATGTATCCTTTCTAAAAGCTGTGCTCTGCACAAGTGACCATGCAATAGTCTTATAGTGTTGTGTAAATACATAATTAATGACAATTCAATAATTGACATCTCTTTAGTAATGTAAGTAATAACTATTGATTAGTGGGGCAGAATAATTTCCGTTGCAACTGTCCTTCACTGGAAGTCTCAGCCTTGTTCAAGAACACCAACGTGGAGGAGGTCATGAACAGACAAAAGCAAAAACGAGATCAGGCTCGGGATGATTCTCAGAAGAAGAAAGAAACCGACAAGATGCAACGTGAGAAGGATAAACTAGCCAAGGTGGATAGAAAGGAGAAGGAGAAAAAGCGTACACAGAAAGGTGAAAAAAGAAGATAAAAGAAGAAAACTACAAACACTTTGTACGTAAAAGGTTTTGTTACCAGAAAAAAATTAAAGGAACCGAGATGATGCCTCTTTTTATCTAAACCTCATTGAGACTTTTGTGGACAATTAATTCATTAGACTGTCTATAGTCTAGAATGCAGCCCACAGTTTATGCTCTGATTGGGCAATTAATATTATTGAAGACTGTGGAAAACAAGGGACGAAGCTGCCAAACTGTACATGCCCCTTTTCTTTGTTCAGTAAAAATATGTTATCCTTATGGTTTCAAGTCTGTCAATCTCATATTTTGAATATTGTAGCCAGTCAAGTAACAATGGCCCTTAAAATGATCAAAAGTCATCAGCTGAAAAGTTCCAGTACACTTGGTTCCAATGCCTTCCTTGTGTCTGCACTCCTACATTTGTCAAAACACATGTTCATATCCGTTGTATTGTTTCTTTTGCATCGGTTATATTTTACAAGTCTATGTACATTCATTGGTATGAGAATAAGAACAAAGCAATCTACCTTATACCTCAGCTATATCATGTACTAGGATTGTGTTTTCAATGGGGTTCATTTCAACAGCTTTTCAAATAAAGAAACATTTTGAATATGACTTGCTTTATTGTTCAGTTGATGGAACAAAATTACTATGAGGGTAAACATTTAGAATTGATTTCAAACCAGAACATTAAAAATGGTTTGAAACAGCAGGGTTCATATCATTCAGAATTATCTAATTAATCCAGAAGCAGTGAGGTGATATATATACTGTATACTGGTGAACATTAAGATATGCCCTGAACCTGGCCTACACACTACTATTATAAAACATTACTAATTTAGATATCTTCTGAAAAGAATGTACTTTTCAAATAACAGTGAACACAATTAATTTCTCCTGAACAGTGGAGTTATGACAGATTAGTCTTCTACTTTGTTAAAGGAGGAAAAAAGCAAAGCTAAAAGGTGGCTCATAAGAACAGGATATGATTCGGTTTAAGAATATCTGGACACACTACATTCAAATAAATAGTAAGTAAAAAACATTCACTTACTGTAAATGTTTAGCATAAATATGGCCAATAAATAAAGTAAAAGACTTATGTAGAATGATTCACATTAACACAATTAGATATACTGTATGGCAGGGAAATCACATTTCACACAAACTCCTAATTCAACTATTCACGATGATGTGCTTGAAAGAGCTTAGATGAAGGCAATACTGTGTTCAGTGATAGCAACAGACCAGACAAAATATTTGATAAAAATCTACCGAACGGGGGCTGAATTTGAGCCAATTCATAATACAATTGAGATGTCCAGTTAAATGTATAGCGAAGGGATACAAATTGTTTTCAACTGTCATCTGCTGCTTTAACATACTCACAAGATGAGTTTAAATTTCAACATTGGCTTCCAGATTGAAACATTATGAATGCTTCATTTATTTTCATTTCAATCCATGTCAGAAATGTTATGCTCTGGGGGATGCTCCTTTTATGGCCTTTATTTAGGCTTGAATGCTTGTTCAGCTTGCTACAAAGACTTGGGCGATAAATATTTGATCAGCTTCCAATTGCAAAATCGCAAAATGTGAATTTTCTCCACTGAGTCTCACTTTAATTTAATTTGGGTGTGTCTTGGTACAATTTAACATTTGTCTGCTAAATTATTCCGTAGAGCAACAGACTTTTCCCTGTGTTGCTCTCCTCACAAGCATCATCGCTGTCAACGGGGTAGTCAAGATGCTCAACTGATCTGGGCATGGTCATCTGGAGGGCACACCACAGCGCTGTGCGGGACACCCTTGTGGTGGCACTCAAGTCCTTCAGTGCCATGGCCAGGAGTTGGAAGCCTGTCAGAAGGAAGCAATGTTTAGGACAAAAGCTGGGCAGTATCATCATTATGTTAGGTTCAATGTCTCCGTTTTAATGAGCTTTGTCTAAACTTCCACAATGTACATCCCTGTTGGATGTCCTTATTTACTGAATTCTCAATAACTCATGTTATAGGCATAGCAACTGAGAATGGAACATAACTTTTATTTTGCTTTACGCAGAGATTAAAGCAAAAATAAATCTCACGACAACTGAAAATGTTGTTAGGACAATGTGAGATTTATGAAATAGCGTGTGAAATGAGCCAGGACTTGAATCTATGTTCACGTTGTTGTCTATATCTCTACACTTTTTCATGTTAATTAAAATATTACATATAGATCATACTGATTCTGAACATTCAGTACATTGCCTGGCAGTGTTTTAGACAAAGCAGCTTGTTCTTAACATTGTGTTGACCAGTTACCTCTGTCCTCTCCGAAAACAGTCCCTCCTGTATTGACATAATCCTCCTTGCGTCTGGCCCTGGTAATCCAAATAGCCTCATGATGTCTGACAATCGCAGAGGTTATATCAGCATGGAATGGGACGCTGCGCAAACATTCCATTTGGCCAAGAAGGCTTGCCACCTTTGGAACAAAATAATTCATGTTACAAGTTGAAAAAGAAATGAATAGGCCTATTATGTCTGGCCCCCCAGATAAATGTGCAACATTGTTTTCTGACTCAACTGTAACAGGGTATCTACACATTTCTAAAGTGACAATTTCAGGACTTTTTATACCTCGAAAATGAAAATAAATAAATAAAACATTACTATGTTTGTGCGTCAAAAACAATCAACACCTAGGCTCTAATGTAGCCTGACAGCGTGTCACAGGTTCGAGTCCCAATTCCGACTACCTGCATGTCTCCAGTAGGCTTCAATTACCGCAAAACTACCAATATCACTTTAAAAACTTAACATGACAAAATGAACCTGTTGGGTAGCACCATGGTAAATCAGGCTGATTTCTCACCGTAGCTTGTTCTCGCATCTGATCAGCAACGAGGCGGTCCACTCTTGAGGGATGTGGTGGTGTCTTGGGCAGGAAGCTGTTGGTCACCACTGAAATCCGCTTCCCAGGAAATGTCTCAGTCAGGATGACTTCTGTCTGTAACAGAAAATATAAAGAGGTATTTATTTACCAATATGTCAAAGCAAAAGCGTAGACTATGAAATACAGTGGCGTCGACTCTTGAAATCTGTGTATCAAAATTAATTATACTTGCTTACCTGCTTTCTCTCAGTCTCTAAACTCCTCCATTCCTCGTAGCATTTGTCCGAGTAGAAGTGAAGCTCGCTCATAGGTCGTTCTTGGTTCTTCATCATGCTCGGGGACCTCAAGAGAGATGTCATGCCAGGATGAATCTCTCCTTGCCAGCCCATCAGGTCACTGGCATAGGGGTTGAATTGTGTACATTTTGTGTCTGGCATCATGAGAGGTGCGTCACTTGTGTAGGTTAGAGTTGATCTAGAGTTGAAGATAGGAGGCCTAAAAAGAATCTGCCCAGAGCTCTGTCTTGGGTCACAAAGAGGATACATAAGAGGCAGCGATTGCAGTTTCTTCCTTGCACCGTTAGTGTTGTGTCCTCTGAATTGCTGAGGGTTGTACATGTTTCCCTGGTGGCACATGTTTTGTGGGAGTCCCTGCTTCCTGTCTCCATTGCTCATGTGGATGCTGGTGTGGGGCCTTGTGTTGCCATCAAAGCCCTGTGCAAGGAAAGCCTCTGCAAGAACGGCCGCTTTGAGCATTTTGTTCTTGTCCAGCTGCATCCCTGAGTCACTAGCAGCCCTTGCCATGCTGTCCAGACCAATCCCCACCTGGTTCCTTCCTGGCCAGCAGCGAGTAGATGGCCCATCTCCATGACTGTATTCTTGAAACAGACCTCTCTGCACCTGGTGGGAATTCTGAGATGCAAACACAGGTACAGATGGCGATACAATTTTGGGCGGGTTAGAGGGCTCACAGGCGGCCATAGGTTGTTTGAGCTTGATATGGTCCTGGCTCTGTTGGCTGTGAATGTGATGCTCAGAGTGCTGGTTTACATTCATATTCTGGTTGTACGGGAGAGGGTTGCCATTTGGTGAGGCTATGTTATACTGTGATGAGTTAGTGGGATTAAACCATGGAGAATTGGGTTTTGGTTTCTGGAAGTATTCTGTGTTTTGAGGACCAAACCCATTTACATCCCCTTGGAATAGTTGCTTCCTCACTCCATTTCTTTCCCTCTGCCATGCCCCAAACTCTTCCAGCAACTCTTTTGGAATCTGCATTGTAGGGGCAGTGTGTGCTGACATTTCAGGGCTGGTGTAGTTTCTTTGTTCAGCCAAGCTGTCTTCATAGAGCATCTCCATAGCCTGCCTCTTTGTGTTGTGAAGTTCTCTACCATGCAAGCCATCTTCTTTCCCGGCCATTACATTCTGAAAATGGCTAACAAATCTGTTGATTTCTTCTTGCTTGTGCTGCTCATTTACAATGGGCATAATGCTGCTTCGTTCTGACTCTGAGGGGTCTTCATCGTGAGGATCAACATACAGGCTGCTCATCTTGTTTTGAGGTGCAAAGCAATCACTTGTGGCAGGAACATTATTTATAGATTCACAATCTCCATTAGCTGAAATGTAGTGATGTTCACTTGACCTCATCTTTGACAAGTAGGTGTGTGTGCCATTGGACATTGGTGGTAGACCTGGTGGCTTGGGCAATATCTGAGATT
>NC_139708.1:19678898-19758898 GCF_964188405.1 Protomyctophum parallelum | reverse complement strand
AGACCGTTGCCCAAGGCACTAAGAAGGAGGGCTGCACCATCCTATTCATGATATTCTATTTCTTTAGTATGGCCAGCTCCATCTGGTGGGTCATCTTGTCTTTGACCTGGTTCCTAGCAGCTGGCATGAAGTGGGGCCACGAGGCCATCGAAGCCAACTCCCAATACTTCCACCTGGCGGCCTGGGCCGTGCCCGCGGTCAAGACGATCAGCATCCTGGCCATCGGGCAGATCGAAGGCGACGTGCTCAGCGGTATTTGCTTCATCGGCGTCAGCAACCCGGCCCCCCTGCGTGGCTTCGTGTTGGCCCCACTCTTCATCTACCTCTTCATTGGGACCTCCTTCCTGCTAGCCGGCTTCGTGTCGCTGTTCCGCATCCGCACCATCATGAAGCATGACGGCACCAAGACTGAGAAACTGGAGCGCCTCATGGTGCGGATCGGCGTTTTCAGCGTGCTGTACACCGTCCCCGCGACTATCGTCATCGCCTGTTTCTTCTACGAGCAGGCGTTTCGGCATCAGTGGGAGCGCAGCTGGGTGAGCCATAACTGTAAAAGCTTGGCCATCCCCTGTCCCGCACAGGGGGCTCCACGCATGACCCCTGACTTCACAGTCTACATGATCAAATATCTCATGACACTCATAGTAGGCATCACCTCTGGATTCTGGATTTGGTCTAGCAAGACGCTGCACGCCTGGCACAAATTCTACGTTAGGTTCACAAATGGCAAACATGGAGAAACTGCAGTGTAGTGTGACACCAATCCATGGGACATCTTTAATATTTTATCAGAACTTATGTGGCGTTGATGTTGTACATAGTGTGCATGCTGCTCACCGAGTGAGAGTTCACACAAAAGACAGGCTTTAAAAACAATGACTAAAGCTGTCTGAAACACAAACAAACATGGATACGGGTGCCATGTGCTGAAATACTCTCCTCATATCCCTCATAAACTTACTGTGAGCCTGAATTGAACTGACAGGCTGTGACAGCAGTGATGGCCATGTAGGATTTCACTCTAGAATTATTACATGGCTGTAATTAAAGGAAATTGTACGTAGTATTTGTGGAAATAATTGTGAAAATGTATGTATTTAAAGAAAGTAAGAAAAAGTTCTTAGTGGATAATGTGCTTGTTTCACATTTGCACTGAAAGAATATCACATAGACTCCCTGTCCTTTTCATCATATGATTCATATCCTGGCAATTGATAAAAAAACATTCCTGTTAACTTTGACTTTTCTATAGGGCTCCCATTTTATGTTCATTTGGTTGTTTGATCTTAAATTCTTCATAAAGAAACAGTAACAGTTTGCATATGTAAACATTTTCTTTCCAGCTGCCATGCTTATAAACACAAAGACAAATGGCTCATGTTACATGTCAAATTTGTCGGTTTGGAAATAGAAAGGTGTGCAATTTAACTTCTTAGTAAATTAACAAACAATTGAAAGTGCCCTTTTCTTTCTAACCATCTTCATAATACACAATTCAAATACATTGTAGCCATCAATTTTCAGATTTCTAGTGCAGTCTAGGCTATTTTCTTTTTGTCTCTGTATATGTAATGCCCAGGATTCTAACTCAGGGCTCCCATGTGAAAGTTAAATCTTAACCACTAGACCAAAGGGATACCCCTCTGGACTGGGGGAGATATTAGACTTTTGAGGCCATCAGGCAGAGGCTCTGGGCCACTGCTACATACACACGTAGGCCATTTCATTACACAGTAGTAATATACTGCAAATTGCAAAAGGCTGTAATGTGCCTCTGTCTCAATTCCGCTTTTTGGAAACTGTTTCCTCTACATCTGAACTATATATTATCTTTGTTTGTGCATGCTGCAATAATTCCTTTGCAAATGTTTTTTTATTTGAGTCACACCTAAGCATCTGGTGGGCTGTGTAGCAGCCAATGAAGTCTAGACAATTACAATCCTTTTTCCTTGTTATTTCTTTATACCTCTACTATCCCTTCTTTCCTGAAAACTACAAATGATGGAAGCTTGTAAAAAAAATTTACCCACTTTTTGACACCTGTAAACCCATGATGTAATGTGACAATAAAGTCGGAGTTTAATTCCTCAGAGAAACAGGCTAATTATGTAATCAAAGTCAAACCTCATCTTTCTGCATTCAGATGTTTATATGTTTGCCTATTCATAATTTAAGATTTGTTTGGAGTTAAGGCACAATACAATTATTGTTCCCTGCAGTTCCCAACTGTGTGTGTGTGTGTGTGTGTGTGTGTGTGTGTGTGTGTGTGTGTGTGTGTGTTTGCAGATTAGGTGTGACAGTTTAGTCATCATGTTTGTCAAGAGAAACTTAAGGGGAATCCAGTGCTGCATTTTTAAGTTGTCTGAAGTCACTAAGTGTCAAATTAGAATCCCCTGACTGATACATGGCTGAAATCTATCTGTGTGATGTCATGAACTAGACTAGAAGCAATGCAGAAAGTAGATACTCTTCTAGTCCCCCAGCACAGTCAGTGGCTCTGGGCTACAAGTAGGTACTTGAGGAATACTTGTCCCCAGACATACTGCATGTACAGGACATATTTAGAGGGTGTCTGCAATACACGAGTGCTTTAAATTTGAAGGCAGTTAGCCTATATTTATTGAACTGCAATAGTTTCAACAGAGTAAAAAGAAGGGAGAATCACAACCGTGTGAAGTGAGTGGTGTAACTCAAGTTCCGGACAGTGGACACAGGAACGCGGCCAGGGTGCCAGCCCGGTTCCGGCAAGCTGCCTCGCGTCCGAAACGGTCGAGAAATGGCAGTTACCGTGTGGGGGTCCCCGGAAGTTCCAGACCCACAGGAACGCGCCCAGGGGGCCAGCACGGTTCCGGCGAGCCGTCCCGCGCCCGGAATGGTTGAGAAATGACAGAGTTACAGTGTGAAGGCCCCTTTACAGTTAATGTGTGTGTGTGTGTGTGTGTGTGTGTGTGTGTGTGTGTGTGTGTGTGTGTTTGTGTGTTAGGCTGCGCAACAGTGACACTTGGTTGTGAAAACAAACCAAAAGCTATTTTCGTGCTTGGACAGAGCCAGCCAGCCAGCCAGGGACAGACCCAGGGACACACATAGCTGTCTATAGGAGTGGTTGCACCACTCAAAAAGTTGTCTTTCTTGTCTCCATGTAGGGTTGAGCAGAGTTATGCACATTAACAACAGAAAGGTTGGTAAAAGATTGTGTTTTAGGGGGAAATCCACTAAATCTATCTGTCTATCTTTTATCTATCTGTCTATCCCCCTCCCCCCCACTGGACAGTGGTGGACAAAGTACTTAAGTGGTTGATTCATAATGTACTTTTTACCTTCCTAGATATGTCGTGGAGTCAAAAGTACAACATCTGTCTTTGACCTGTTAGTGAAAGTATTGAAAAATACACTCAAGTAAAGTACATGGTACTCAAGATATTTACAGTACGAGTAAATAATGTACTTTGTTACTGTCCACGACTGCCCCTGCTGCAGCAGCCCTCCTCTCCATCCCCCTCTCCATCTCTCTTTCTGCTCAGATGAATGAATGGATGGAATGTGAGTGAGAGTCCAGTGACAGACAGTCTCCTGTGTGCTGCTCGCTTCAAAGGGCCGCAGAAACCCGACGAGGTCCCTGTAAACAGTACCGCCTGGCCCGAAGGCCCGCTTCCTGCGCTTAACTCAACTTAATGGCTGGCTTGTTTGGCTTTCCAGTGAAGCGGGGAGACAAATGGACTAGCTAGGAGAGTGAAGGAGAAGCGGGATGTTTGTGGGTGGGGTGCTGGAGGTAAAATGAGTTAAATTGTCTCAGTGCACACAGGGGAGGAAGAAATTGGAGGGAGGAATGGAAAATTCTGTGTAATTTGGCTGCTTTTGTCTCTCTCTAAGGAAAAACAACAAAGAAAGGGGAAAGGAGGGATTTTGTGAAGCTATGGGAGAAAGAAAATCTAATGGAATCAGATTCCCAGATTAATTTATCAGAGTTTCACTTTTGCCAGCAAATTCCCTTTTATGTTAAATATTCTAATATCTTTATACCATCATAATTTGGTTATGGAAATTACACAGAAACTCAGACTGGAGTTTGATGTGTAGCCTACATGGAAGGCAGACGTGGCTTTTGGAAGGTTATGTATACAACTTATTATTATACTGTAGGCCTATTTATATCATAATTAGCTGACCTGGCTATCAAAGTGAAATCATAAAATAGCCCAAAAAGGGGTGGATGTCTTATGAGTCAGATGTTTAGGCTACTGCTTTTTTAAATGATTGAGGTCGTGCACTTACTGTCTCTAACCTCTCTTGATTTTGGATCTCAGTTAAAGCATGCGGTTTCCTCTCGCTTGGGGGCAAGAAGGGACAAGCCAAGAAAGAGGTGAGGCAGAAAGTGTTGATAATATCGAGCCAATCAATATTGGAAGAAGGGGTGTTTGTCAGAGGTGTATTTTTTGGAACCATTGTTCATGCCTGTACTGGACTAAACCAAATTATAAAACAGCAAAAGGGAAACTATCTGACACATTGGAAAGAAGCAACACAAAAGCAGAGTAAACTAGAATGCTATCTGGCCCTAAACAGAGAATACACAGTGGCAGAATACCTGAGCACCGTGACCGACCCAAAACAAAGAAAAATCTTAACTAGGTACAGACTCAGTGAGCACAGTCTCGCGATCGAGAAAGGCCGTCATAGGCAGACCTGTATCCCGAGAGAAGACAGACTATGCACCCACTGCACACAAAATGAAGTGGAAACCGAGCTACACTTCCTAACGATCTGTCCATTGTACCAAGACATCAGAGACACATACTTCCCACAGATTACAACCACACACGGAGATTTTGAAAACATGACCAATGACAAAAAACTCCCATATCTGCTGGGCGAAGTACAACAATGTGCAAACACAACAGCAAGATTTGTGAGTTGCTGTGATAGGAGAAGGATATCAAATGGAACACAACCACCCTAAAGACTAATCATTGTGTATATTCCTGCACTATACCTGCATCGAGTGATCTTGGTACATAGAATTTGATCTATTGAAGATTCTGACCTTCAAATGTACATAATTTTTGTTTTGATTGTATTGCTGTATTGTTGTATTGTTCTTTCTGCTTTGGCAATGTAAACGTATGTTTTCTCATGCCAATAAAGCCCTTTGAATTGAATTGAATTGCCTGTAAATGGACAAATGGACAATGGGGGGGGGGGGAGAAAGCAAAGACAAAGTCTGTTACTTAACATGTTTTTGGGTGAGACCTATAGCAGCACCAGTGCTCTGAAGTCTGAAGCTGGATTAAGCATATTATACTAACTATAGTGCAATATTGAGATTATCCAGAACACAGTACTACATCTATCGCTCCGCTTCTCCTTTGAAATCCCAACAGAAAGTGCAATATGTTCCCTATCCCTCTCCTATCATTTATTCCAGAGGCGGCCACTTTGAAGTGGGAGTGAGACAAGAGAGTTGGCAGGAGATTGGAGGTTCAAATGTGCATTTTGTTTCAACGGTTGATACAGGCTATCTAGACACAAAATGCTTGTCCCGACTCCCTGTACAACATTCATACAATACACTGAATTTTTTTGTCTTTGGTTCCACTAAATGTAAACGTCCATGAAAGACCAGATATACGCAAATTTACGTTTCTTGGTCTGTCTTGTGGGGCGAGAAGAAATCCATTTAATGCCTATAATCACTAAGGATTTCTCTTGGTCATATTCAAAGAAATGTTACAGTCTTCTGCATAACATCAACAAAGAAAATGCTACATGGAAAACACTCCATTACAACCATTTGCGGTTTGTGTAGTTTTGTGAGTTTAGCTTTGGTTTACGTTCTTTTTAGATTAACCAATTAATAAAGCATAACAACTAATGTAGATATAGTGTAGCTGCATTAAATATTCATTAAGAAAACAATTACATTAGATAGGCATACTGTATTTGAGATTTTGTTTGAGTTATACAATCGTAATTGCTTTAAAAAAATTGGTTGTGTATACCGTTTATTAGATTAATTTGCACAAATAAAGAAATAATACCAGTTCATATCTTGGAAGGAGGGGCCCCTGAACCAATTGTCTGTATTAAGATATGTCATGTAGGGCGAAAACAGAAAAGACAATAGAATAGACTAGACTAGAGCCCTGAGGGACTCCACTCAACAACGTATGGGGTTTGTGATTAAACAAGTGTTGACAAGTATGATCCTATAATTCCATGAAAACTAGCATTCAGATACCAATTATTTGAGAAACGTAAAACCATGCCCTGTCCTGGCAGGCTATGTACTTCAATGTACTATAATTTAACAAGTACTACTACTACGTACACGTCAAAACACAAGTAAACAAAACTCCCACTGTCTTCAGACTTCAGCCAATTTCATGAATTAAAAATAGAAAAGAGGGCTGAATTTAATTATCTGAGAAAGAATTGCCATTCTGACTGTACTTTCCACACATTTACAAAAAAAAAAAAAAAAGATCAACCGTACAATATATTACAATAATTTAATGATTAGAGTGTAATACAATGATGTTTGGGCAACTTTTGTCTGGAATTATATTGCCCATGTTGTGTACTCAGACCACTTTAGAATGTGGCTTTGACAAGACCGTGAGCACACACACACCTACTAGCAAGTTACGATGTCTTCAGTGCAAATGCAAAGCAAAAGCTGTAAAATGTATTTTCAAACAAACTTCTTACACAGCAAAAAAAAAGGAGTCTTTACTCAACTCTGGGAGTTGAATTAACACTCGGCCATTGGTTCCTCTCATTCAAGGTAAAGTTGTACATGCAGTAGCAAGGCAGAGTGGCCAGAGTTTGTCCAGCTGTTGCACAGAGACTTACAGACAGCTGCACGACAGATATTTTGGGCCCCTGTATTACGCTCGAGATAATCATGGGCATATAATTGTGAGGGAACGTGTGTGTGTGTGTGTGTGTGTGTGTGTGTGTGTGTGTGTGTGTGTGTGTGTGTGTGTGTGTGTGTGTGTGTGTGTGTGTGTGTGTGTGTGTGTACACAGTGCACCACGTGCTATCGTTGTGGAGAATAGTAATTCCAATCAATCAATATTGGTCTGGTCCCCATTGGGAAACAGTCCCCCCATTTATTTTAGTTAAGAAAATATTGAGGTCAAGTTTAGGGATTTTCAGGATAGGGATTTTGAGTTTTACAGTAGTTTTTGGATTAGGATTATAGGTGTAGTTGTAACAAAAATATAAAATATGACATTTATAGGTCATGATTTAGGGGGCCATAGCTGAATGGGAAGGCAAATGTTTCAAAGTGTCAAGCTAGCAAGACACTTGCACAATTAAAATTTACGTTTCACGTCCATGTGCAAATGTATACAGTGACAAAAAACACCCTAAAGATGGGGAACAAATTATTATTGTTATATCTCAGAACAATTTGTTCATGATTATAATCTATATTCAATCTGCATTTGGCAAAAAAAATATATATAAAATATGGAACAACCTACAAAAATAGGTTTCAGGACCCCTGACGAATTTAAACTTCTTAGCAATAATATACTGTGTGTTGCATGATGATCAGGGCCAACGTGCACCAAGAGTATACTAACAGTATATCAACAGGTATAAATCTGTGTGCCTGCATATTAATCTTGGTGAATGAATGAGTGGTTCTATGAATCATGGCTATATAGAGTTCTGTAGGGTTTCTCTGTAATTTCCCCTCTCTCTCTGCTGAAGGTAATTGCTTCCATCTGGGCCCTCCCCATGCAGCAAGAGGGAGATGGATGGATCGAGGAGCCTCATTGCAAAGGAATTGCCAGAACTCTGTTATATTTAATTGCACCAAATGTTAGTAATGTTCTTTAGTGTGTGTAATCTTAAGAGCAGTTGAAACTAAGAATGAATGAAATGGTGGGGGGGGGGGGGGGGGGACAGTAGCTTGTTAATCCTCCTCAAATGCAGTCTTTTTGTGGTGTCTCTCGTTGAGCTGGCTGATGTGTCTGAACACATTCAAAAAGGTGTGGAACTAATGGAGTATGAACAACAAATTTGTTAAAACAACATGTTTAGATTTTAATTCACTTTACCAGTGAAGACGTAAGTTAAGAAAAGGGCTGTCACAGCCAGCATATGGTGTAGCTGCAGTGCATGGGAACTCTTTATAATTCATTAGTGTTTCTCAACGGGGGCGTAGAGAAGCCTGTGGAGCGCTGGAAGCAATATTTTTTAAAGGGGGGAACTGATGGGCTCTTGGGAGGGAGAGTTAATACATTGATGTGCACGTTTTCTTCATTTCATCCTAGACTTTGTTATACGAGGCATGGTTTCTGAATTGTGTATAGTTGCACACAATTCAGAAACTTGTCACAACTTGTCATCACGATTCAACACGCTGTGATACTGATGACAGTATTATGGTCAGTATCATGCGAGTATCATCATGGTCAGTATCATATTACACTTTGACGGGACCCAACATAGCATGGTACCACCATGGTATGGTCACATGGTAACATGACAGAACCTGTGACAGCCGTGTTCAGTGCTGTGAGAGGTTCCTGTTTTGACAGGGCCTGGCATTCATAATACACTTCACTCACCGTGTAGGCGTGTACCAATTATAGCAAAAATGAGGGAGGTGGTGGGTCAGTTCAGAACAAAATCACTAAAAGAATCAGTAAATTAGTTTAGTTGAGATTTATTAAACAGCAAAGCAAATATAGCTTCAAATATATATATATAATATAACAAAATATTCACTTAAAACAATAAAATATAACAGTCCTCAAAAGGTTTACTGAAAATCAAGTCCTGGCACTGTCCAAAACTAAACACAAGTGTCCAAAATAAAGCAAAATGCAAACCTGTCTATGCCGTGATCTTACACCCTTTAACTCCTTTGCACAGTTTGTCCTTCAATAGAAAGTCTTGATCCAAGAAATCCAATAATCCAGTGGTGGTATCTAATAAGTCTTGGGGAAATAATCCTCTTGCTCCCAAAGTCTGCTCAGCCTCTGGACTGCCAGACAGGTCTGGCTACCGAATCAGCCGTTGACAAAAAAAATGCCAGTGTGATTTCAGTCTGTCTTATTAGCCCCAACTCTCCAGATGCCACAAACATTGTGAGTGCCAATCACTCACTCTAAACTAGCCCGATAGGTGAGTCTTGTGAGTGATTTTCCAATCATTGCTAGACTAAGTAAGTCAATAAGTAACTCAATGGCTTCATGGATCATCAGATTAAACAGAAAATAACAAAGCACAATCAAATTGAAACAAAAAATATTAAATACATAGAAACACATGTGACTCTGGGCACAGAGGTTACAATATAACTTAAGCACAGGTTCCTTCCTCAAATCAAAGCCTACCTCAAAATGTTCACATGTCTGTCTCACCAAAATAATACAAAATAATAACACAAAAATAATACTACAAAAAAACTAAGCAGTTAGCAAAGCTTCATGTCCAGTTAGAAGTTATATGATTGCTGCTCTCTTCTCCCTTCTCTCCTCTGTCTTACCGCTCATTTCTTTGTTTGTGCAGCCTTTGCAAATGCGCCCTGTTTTGACCTCCACTGAATTCACAGCTATCTCATAAATTCTCCTAATTCTTGGTGATGACAATATTTACACTAGCAAAACCACCAATGACCAGGGGGAGGCAGACTGCTCTGCAAAGATTCATAGACACACTAGGAATTAATTGTGGACTATACAGGTATTAAGTTTTTCAGTTTTACATGATTATATTTAACTTTAATCTGAACACACTGATATGCAGGTGTATAGTTACTGTGACAGCCATGACATATTTCTCCAGTTAGTTGTTTTTCAAAATTATACAAATATTGACATTATGATTATGAATTAACTTTACCTACAGTGTGTAGCTACACTAATTATCAGTGTTTGAAAAGGAACGTAATTTGTGTAAATGCAGTAATAACTGTACATGTGTGTCAGACTCACCATGCATGTGGACCTGGTGGGGGAGTAAATAACCTTTCTTAATGTTAACGTCAGCAAAGTTCTACCACAAAGAGTCACTTTCATTAATCAAAAAATCACCATAGAGACTTTTCAAATAATCTGAAAGGTTAATAGCAACAGCACCCACCCTGATAATTTAATTCATGACTCACAACACAAATCGTACAGTATAATAACAGATCATATGCCCCTGAGGGAGAACAGAGTGGGAACATCTACACTGCACATGTTACCGGCCTCAGACCTAGGGGAGTCTGGGTCGGTACAAGCGATTCACAGGCTTGAATGCCATGTGGATCTGTGAAAAACGAGGAACAGGACACGAACTTTAGTGTTGCTTTGCTCGGTCAGCAGCGGTTTATTACTAACTCAATGTCAACATTCATATTGTGCATTCAATATCAAAATAATAATAGACACATAACATACTTCACAATAGCTTCAAAAATACAAAATACAATAAACCAAAAATAAAGTACACAATAATAAACCTTTTGACATCCTATCCAATCTGTATTCTTAACATACAAACTTAACACTGTAATCAGAACACTCAGATTCCATTTATCATCATTAGCTCAAATACATTCAAATAACACGTACGTTTTCATTCAGACACGCACGCACGCACGCGCACCACGTGTGCCTGTCTGTGTGGTAACACAGTGTAAAACTACCTGCAGCAGCCATTATTCAACTCAATCAAAACAATAAAACTACTGATCCAAACTCACTTCAAGTACACTCAAAACGTTACTAAACATGTCACTGACAGTTCACAGTAGTTTCAACATCATTAGGAATGTTTAGATATGATTCTTATACCTGTGAAAAACGAGGAACAGGACACGAACTTTAGTGTTGCTTTGCTCGGTCAGCAGCGGTTTATTACTAACTGCGCATGCGTGGGACCGAGACTATAGGCAGTTCCTCTATGATTCACAGTAGCGCAAGAGCGCCATCTATTGACTAGGAAGTCTAATAAGATGTGGCATCTCATAAAAAAGTGTCAATAAATGTTAGAATAGTTCTAATAAATCTTTAAAAATGGGGGGTGTATGTTTTAGTGCAAAACTATAATAGAGGCTATTTCTGAACCCTCTACACTCTCCCCTGCTTCAAGAGATGTCTCCTGACATCTAGAACTAAACAAACAATGAGTAGTCAAGTCATAGTCAGGGAAAAGTCATCAGTCTAGTCTGTGTAGTGTCTGGTGAGGTTCATTGGAGTTAGTCAAAGTCTGTCAAGTCAGTGAACTTCAGTCAAATCCTATGTAAGTCTTCTGTCCTAATAAGTCCATTCAGTTGGGGTAGGGTAGTAGTAGGTTTGGGGCAGAACTGGGTAAGGGGTCATGGGGTAAGGCACACATGTGAACATGGCGTTTGCTTCGGGCCTCCAGTGCTGGTATGACGGCTGTCCGAAATGTTCATATGTGAATCTTTCTTTGGGTTTTACAGTCCGGGTGGACCTCCTCGCGGGCAGTTCCTCTCCACCTCGTGGCTCTATGTCAGGTTCAACCATATCCTCTGGCAACCCTGGACCTGTATCACCCTCGTTGTCATCCATCACAGGTTGTTCCTGGACATTCTCAGCAGGCAGCGTGTCAGCTGGTGTTGGTGCTTGTGCTGATGCTGGTACAACAACTGGAACAGCTTCCTCCTGCTGATGCATATCACCTGGTTCTGTCGTTTGTCTTAGAGGTTGGAAATCTGGTGCTACAGCTCTGAGATGATTGTGTGGTTCAGGTTGAGGCGCCTGATGTCTGACTGTCCTCCTTGTGTACACAGGTAACGATCGGAGGTTGTAGGAATATCCTTCCTCTTCAGCAGAATCATCCGATTCCTGCTCAGCTGTTTCTCTGTTGTTAGTCTGTTTGTCTCTCTGTTTTCTCTGTTTCTTTTGTGCATGACAGGGCTGCTCATCTTGTTCGAATGGCAAGTCATTTACAGATAACAGGAGGTTACGATGCAGAACGCGAATAGTTTGTTCTCCCTTTTCTGCTTGAACTTTGTACACAGGCCCGTCTCCCACCCGTTCAATGACTCTGTGAACTTTCTCCTCCCAGTAAGCACGGAGTTTGCCAGGTCCACCTCTCTCGGACAGGTTCCTGACAAGCACACGATCTCCTGGCTGAAGTGCAATCCCTTTAACACCACGGTCGTAGTATTTTTTTCCTTTTGCAGAGCTCTTCTGGCTATTCTCTGAGGCGATCCTGTAAGCCTCCTGCATCCGAGAAGCCCATTTCTGTGCAAACTCCTGTCGACTCGACACCTCTTCCTCCTTTCTCAGATCAAAGACTAAGTCAATGGGCAAACGTGGGGCTCTTCCATAGAGGAGAAAGAATGGCGAATAGCCAGTTGCTTCATGTCTCGTACAGTTGTACGCATGGACGATGTGGGGCAAATGGTCTTTCCACTCAGCTTTTCTTTCCTCTTGGAGAGTGCGGAGCATCTGTAACAGTGTTCTATTCAGGCGTTCCACCGGGTTCCCCTGCGGGTGGTATGGTGTGGTTCGAGAATGGGAAATGCCAGACAGCTGTTGGAGTCGCTGGAATAGATTGTTCTCGAATTCTCGTCCCTGATCATGGTGTAACTTCTCAGGGTATGAGAAACGTGGGATAAAATCACTGAAGATTTTCTCAGCTGCTGTTTTGCCTGACTTATTCTTAGTCGGGTAGGCTTGTGCGAAGCGGGTGAAGTGATCTACCAGGACTAAAATGTACTCAAAGCCTCCTTTACTTGGCTCTAGGTGGAGGTAATCAATGGAAATAAGCTCAAATGGGGCACTGGTCGTGATTGAACCCATGGGTGCTTTTTCTGGGATGGTGGGTCGTTTCTGCTTAATACAGGAGCACTGGCGGATGACATAATGTTCTATTTCACGCTGCATGAATGGCCAATAGAACCTTTGCCTTGCCAGGTGAATAACTTTGTCAGCCCCGACATGACCCATGTCGTCATGCAGGTGTTTGAGCACAGTGGACTTCAGCTTACTGGGGAGAACGAGCTGTTTCCATTTTCCTGCTTGCCTGTATAGAATGCCTTTGTCCAGTTTGAGTCTGTTCCATTCATGTACTAGTCTCCTTGTCTCTTGTGGCATTTGTCTTTTGTCTTTGTCATTGGGGTTCCATCCCCTCCTCTTCAATGTCATCACCTCAGAGATTGCTGCATCCTCCTTTTGGGCCGCTCTGATGTCTTCAGGGGTGATAGTGGGGATTGTCACAGGTGGATCGTCGTCACCAGAAGAGAGTTGCAGTGCAGCCATCCATGGCACATCCTTCTCAGCCACTGCTTTGTTTCCCTGCCATATGGTGGAAACTACATCTGGGGGCAGAGTTTCAGTGTACTCCCCTATGTGACCATGAAGCTTTACTGGGTACCGTGACAGTGTGTCAGCGTCAGCATTCGCCTTGCCTGGCCTGTATTTTATGGTGAAGTGGAAATCTGCCAACTCACCCACCCAGCGATGTCCGACGGCGTTGAGTTTGGCTGTGCTCAACACATAAGTAAGGGGGTTATTGTCTGTGTACACGGTGAATGTGGGTGCATAGTAGAGATAATCCCTGAATTTATCGCAGATGGCCCACTTCAATGCCAGAAACTCGAGCTTGCCAGAATGGAGATGGTAATTCTTTTCTGCAGGTGTGAGTGTTCTGGATCCATAAGCGATGACGCGGAGTTTCCCCCCTTGCTGCTGATAGAGCACAGCCCCCAGACCTTCATTGGACGCGTCAGTATTTAACACAAAGGGCAAATTAAAATCTGGGTAGGCTAAAATGGGTGGATTGGTCAACATGTCTACGATGCGAGAGACGACAGCACTGTGTTCGGGGGTCCACTGGACAGGTGTATTAGAGGGGAGCTGGCCAGGCTTTGTGACTTTTCTTTTGTGTGCAACATTGTTATCTTTAACAGGTCTCTGGTTGGGCAGACTGGGACCCTCTGCAAGCTTGAATAGTGGCCGTGCAATCCTGGAAAAGTCCTGTATGTAGGATCTGTAATAGCCTAGGAAACCTAACAGACTTCTGACTTCTCCCACATTCTTCGGCTCTCTCTCTTTTTGCTGCAGCACTGCTTCCAGGTCTTTCGGGTCTATCTGGACACCTTCACTTGTCACTAGGCGTCCGATGTATCTCACTTCTCGTCTGAACAGCTCACATTTCTTTGGACGTAACTTGATGCCATGCTCTCGCAGGCGGCGGAGCACTTGCCTCAGGTCCTCCACGTGGTCTTGGAATGATTTAGAAAAACAGAGAGTGTCATCCAAATAAGGAGAGCAGCATTCGTCCCTCATGCCCTCGAAGACACCCTCCATACATCTTTGAAAGGCCGCTGGAGCGTTGGTAAGGCCAAAGGGTAGGCGAAGCCACTCATATAATCCCCAAGGGGTACTAAAAGCGGTCAGGTGTCTGGAACTCTCGTCGACAAAGCCCTGGTGGTACGCGCTGCCTTGGTCGAGTATTGAGAACCAGGAGTAGCCTCCCAGGTTATCCAGCAGGTCTTGAATGCGCGGAAGCGGATGACGGTCTGGGACAGTTTTGCGGTTTAACTCCCTGAAGTCAACGCATAGACGCAAGCTCTTATCTTTTTTTCTGACACAAACCACGGGGGATGAGTACGGTGAAGTGGACTTTCTTATCCAGCCATGGTCAAGCAGGTTCTGCACATATTCTTTTACCTCTCTGTACAGGGGTTTCGGGATTGCATTGTAGCGTTTTTGGACTGGTGTCTCATCATTTAGCTGAATTTTGAGTTGCAGGTTTGGGATGCAACCTATGTCAGAGTCATTCTTTGCAAAGGCATCTGACTCATCGTATAACATGTCTCTGGCTATCTCTTGTTCCTCCTCTTCGAGGTGTGACAATTCAATAGGTGGGTGCCATTTATCCTGAGTCAGAGCGGAGCAGGTTTGAACAGTGGAACGGTTTATGGGCTTTGGGTTGTCGGTGGAATGGTTAATGGGTTTGGCCTCAGTAATTTCCTCAAGTGTGCCTAAAATGGTTCTCTGTGACAGATAGATGTCATGTTTAGTGACATTCTGAATAGGGATTTTTGCAGTTTTAGTTGAGCCATTGGGGACATCTACTAAAGTGGGAAAGGGGTCTAAACCCTCCGGGCAGTTGTTCTCTGTGCTCGGCTCAAATAGCATTGTTCCGCCACGGGGCCATGCTCTGACTCTGCACTTCACCTCACATATTTGACCAGCAGGAATAGTTAGTCCTTTCTTTCCAACTCGCACAGTGTACTGAGGAGGTGTTTCATCAGGGGGCAGTATCTGGAGAACAGAAACAAGGGTTTCCACTGTGCTTTCACTGACACTCATGGCTTCCTTCAGTATTGCAGTCATATCCACCTGTTCTTTGTTCTCTTTGATCATCTCTGCAATAACATTGCTACCTAACAGGGGACAGTTAACACAGTTCTGACTGATTAATATTGGCACCTGTATGTCAGCATGTCCATGGCTCTCACTGTGTATCTGTAAGTCAACGTAAGCCCATCCATCAAAGGGAACCGATGTACCATTTGCTGCAGCTATTTTGAGGGGTTTATCTGGGAATAGGGAGGAGAGTGGCTGTATTATGACACTAGGCAATGCTTCCTCTACCCACGCCCTCCCCACCATAGTCACTTGGGCCCCTGAGTCGAGCAGCATTTGGAGAGGGACCCCATTGATTGCACATGAGACCATACATCGCTTGCCAATTAGTTGTGCTACACGTTTTCTTGGTGTTGCCTGGCACTGTGTAATCTTTGGTTTTCCTGGGTTTACTGTTTCAACTAAGTTAACCTGGACTGGAGACTTGTTACTGGCGACGGTCACTGGCAGCCTCACTCCAGTGACCTCCTCTCGTTTCCCGATGCCTTTCTCTGCAGACAGCCAACGGCTCTATGTCCTTCCTGACCACATATGAAACAGTGAGGGCAATGTTTAATGTTCTTTTGCACACAATCCTGACATCGGCCCCTGGTTTCAGCTGTTTGGGATCTAATTGAGGGTTGGTGCGGGGTTGGACCTGGGTTCACAGGAGTCGTAGATTCTGTGGGTTTGACAACCTGGGCAAAGTATTTGGTCAGTGAGGACACTTGTGCGGTCAGTTCTAGGATAGCAGCACGGTTAGCCTGTAATTCAGAGTCAACTTTGGTCTGTTTAGTCTGGTCAGTCTGCTCAGTCTGAGCTGTACTTACAGTCACTGGTCGGGGTTTAATCACAGTACCAAGGCGTCTTAACCTCTCTGCCTCCTCACTTGTGGACTTAGTGATCTGTTCTAGGAGAAGGTCATCATTAACCTGCAAGTCTGTGAGGAACGGTTTGAGATCACATCTGACATGGTTATTTTTTTCATTCAACCCTTGGTAGAGTGTGTGAAGGAATGTACCCTGAACAAGCTTTCTGTCATAACAAAAATCTGCGCCTGGCTGTTGTGACTCAAAAACAACTCTCTGTTTTAGACCCATGATTCTATACAAAAACTGCTGTGGGCCCTCTTTGTCTTGCTGTCTGGCAGTACTAAGCTCCTGAAAAAGCTCAGTGCTGTTTTTGTCTCTGATATGGGAACGGAGAAACCGTTTTAACTCACTCATAGTAAGGTCATCTTTGTTAGTTAACATTTCTCTGAATGTACCAGGTTTAGTTATCTTAAGCACAGTGCGGATTATCTCTGACTCACTAAACCCTTCATGTAACCCTTCATCCATCTGTTTACAAAGGCTACTGAATGACATTTCACACCCTGTGTCAGAAATCTGTCCACCATGAAGTTTAAACTCTCTACGTGGAAACAGAGCAGCTACATCAGTCAATCTCACCACCTGCTCACCACTACTGGAGGACGGACTGGCACGGCCAGGAGGGGCACCACCTGCACTGCTGGTGATGGATCTGGCTGGCGATGAAGTGGCAAGGTTCCTGGTTGGTGCGCTAGTGTCTCTGTCCATAGTCGGTTGAGGTGTGTGAATGTCTCTTTCCCTGGGTTGGGACAACAGGTGACTGTCCATGGTCACTGTAGTTGAACTGGTCTGTTGGGTCACTGCATCGTCCGTCTGGAGGGGTGCAGCCTCGACCACTCCTCTCACGTCAGCTCCTACCACAGTACCTCTTCCATCCAGGGGTCGGAACATGTCCTCGATCATGTCGTTGAGGGGAAGGATTTGAGACATGCCTTCATCCTCCATGACTTTCAACTTGTCACTTTTCAGGTAGTCGACAATCAAATCATACAGTTCTGGTTCACTCAAAGCCGCAAGCTCCTCAGCGTCTCTGTATTCATCAACAGCACTGGCAACAGTCTGTAGCTGACTGGTACTCAAGGCTAAGAGTCTCTTTTGGATCGTGAATATCAGCATCCTTCGTGGGGTTGTGGTAGTAGCCATCTTCAGCGCCCGTGGTCTCTACTCTCTGGATGACGCACAGCAATGCAGCCTTCCCTGAAGCTTTAGACACAGGTTCTCTCCGTGGCAGTTCCCACTTTCCCAGCTAGGTGGCGCTGTGATCCCGGACGAGCCCCCAATTTGTTACCGGCCTCAGACCTAGGGGAGTCTGGGTCGGTACAAGCGATTCACAGGCTTGAATGCCATGTGGATCTGTGAAAAACGAGGAACAGGACACGAACTTTAGTGTTGCTTTGCTCGGTCAGCAGCGGTTTATTACTAACTCAATGTCAACATTCATATTGTGCATTCAATATCAAAATAATAATAGACACATAACATACTTCACAATAGCTTCAAAAATACAAAATACAATAAACCAAAAATAAAGTACACAATAATAAACCTTTTGACATCCTATCCAATCTGTATTCTTAACATACAAACTTAACACTGTAATCAGAACACTCAGATTCCATTTATCATCATTAGCTCAAATACATTCAAATAACACGTACGTTTTCATTCAGACACGCACGCACGCACGCGCACCACGTGTGCCTGTCTGTGTGGTAACACAGTGTAAAACTACCTGCAGCAGCCATTATTCAACTCAATCAAAACAATAAAACTACTGATCCAAACTCACTTCAAGTACACTCAAAACGTTACTAAACATGTCACTGACAGTTCACAGTAGTTTCAACATCATTAGGAATGTTTAGATATGATTCTTATACCTGTGAAAAACGAGGAACAGGACACGAACTTTAGTGTTGCTTTGCTCGGTCAGCAGCGGTTTATTACTAACTGCGCATGCGTGGGACCGAGACTATAGGCAGTTCCTCTATGATTCACAGTAGCGCAAGAGCGCCATCTATTGACTAGGAAGTCTAATAAGATGTGGCATCTCATAAAAAAGTGTCAATAAATGTTAGAATAGTTCTAATAAATCTTTAAAAATGGGGGGTGTATGTTTTAGTGCAAAACTATAATAGAGGCTATTTCTGAACCCTCTACACACACACACGTCATTCACCCTGCACATACTTGGATGATTTCTTATCACAAAGTAGTGGCAGTGAGTGAGTGAGTGAGTGAGTGAGTGAGTGAGTGAGTGAGTGAGTGAGTGAGTGAGTGAGTGACAAACATTGTACATTCAACACCATGCATGTACACATCCTCACTCACACTGACAATTCTCTTTGTCACCAAAAGATGGCACCATTGACTCATTGCTACTGTCATCATCATGAGTTACTTGTGCAAACTTTACACCATATAGTGTACAGCTGTATTCCCCTGTTGTGTGTCAACTGTCAATCATTCAGCACATTGTAAACTAAAGCACTGATGACATTGTAAGCACATACAGCCTTGATTTGATTTATTTTATTTTGCACAACAGAACATAATAGCCTACATACCGTATGCATACTAATATATGCATATATAGTTATTTCCAAGTAGTTTAGGCCTATACAGTGAGGTGAAACCCTAGAGAGGCTTATATGAGATCATCACCATTTACATTACATGCATTTTGAACTTTGTATTATTAAAAACAAAAACATATTTGTCTCTTGAGATGTACTGGAGTAGAAAATAGGAAGTATAGCAAAAATAAACAAATAATCAAGTAAAGTAAAAGTACAGCACAATTGTACTTACTGTATGTACAGTACTTTCCACCACTGCTTTTGTACTTACTCTGAGTTGAAAATGCAAGTCATTGGTGTCTATATTGTAACTCTGTTTTTTTCGTAAATTAATGCCCTAATGCACAAAAGCATCAAAAGTAGCAGATCCACAAGCTCGAAACCCGGTGCGAAGCGACACATTTTTGAGCTTGTAAATCTGCTACTTTTGCTATTTTTTTATTTGAATCCTGAAAAGTAGGACAGGTTAGTTCATGTGAGGTTTCCGCCCGACAGAGACGAAGTGTGAAAGTGCCTGTGGGGGGTTTCCAGGAAGATAGTTGTGTAATGACATGGGGATGAGATCAGTGATGGATGTGCTCTGGTAACCATGTCATTATGGATACCTGACATAAACAAGAACAAAACACGTACTATGCAAGTTCAAACTGCAAAACATTACCAATCAGTGCTTTGTGATCCAGCTTGGCTCTGTCTCAGTGTCTCATATCATCATCATCACCTTTTTGGGTGTGGAGGTTTTAATGGGTTGTGAATAAATTATTATTAAATTTTCCAAAAGATTAAAATATATGTATAGACCTCTTTTGGATGTTGAGCTGAAAGAAGTTGGGAATCACTGCTCTATTTAGTCAGAGAGTGTCTCAGACAGTATGTGTTTAAAATGGGAACATGATCTAATTTCGGAATGTAAGCCAGCAACATTTCCTCTCTCATACATTACTGAGTGACAACCATTCTGAAATGAGCTAAACATGACCGACAGGTTTTTTCTTTTCCACACACTGTAACCAGCTGTTTATTGCTGTGCAATCGATCTGCACCTCTTTGATAGTACATGCAAGTGTGCAGCATAAATACAACATACACAAGCTAGGAAAACAGATTCACCTGAGATTTCAGTCATATAATATAGCATGGCATAGAGTGTCAAAACTGTCAATGGATTTTGTACAACCACCATGGTAATATAACCATGGCTTAGAGCTCAAAGGCAGGATTGAGTACATATAGGCTAATATACTGTAGTGACGAATAATTGTTTTTCAAGACACTGTTCACCTTCACAGGCTGCATCTGGTAGCAGCAAATGGTAGACTGAGGACAAACTCTGAGAATTACGACAACCAGTGTGGAAAATATTGTGCTTATCACGAAGAATTTGCTTGATAAATCAGCTGGCTCTAGACCTGGATGCAGATCCTCTGCATCCTGATGATTTGCAACTGATGTCATCAGTTCTGAACACCAATGGTCTAAGTAAAGTAAGTGCATACGCTCAAGTGCTGTACTTAAGTACAATTTTGAGGTAGACTATTTTTGCTTTACTGGAGTATTTCCTAGTTACTATATATCAGAGGCAAATAGTGTAATTCTCCTTTTTACTCCACTACAATTATTTGATAACTTCAGTTACTTTAGCCTTATTATTAGCCTATAATACATTTTCTGATACCTTGTGAAACAGGATATTCTGCATAATGAGTACTTTCACTTTTAGTACTTCAAGTATAGTTTGATGCCAATTCTTGTGTACTTCTTCTTCAAGTACATTTGTATTACCGCCACGCCAGAACCTTTACTTGAGTGTTTCTACATTATGCAGTATTGATACTTTTACTTAAGTCAAGAAATGTAGTACTTTTTTAATTCCACCACAGCTGAACACTGTCCAGAGAATGGAGGCCAACGTGGCCTCCAGAGGAGGTGACTCTGCATGCTTCTAATCTCACTGCAGTACGTGGATGGAGGCCGTGTTGATTTTGACAGCATTTATTTTATTTTATTTTAGTTATATAGTCTTTGGAATGAAACTTCAATGAGCATCGCACCTGTCACAGACATGTGCAGAGCAAGTTCAGTCACGAAACTCAGTGCAGTTACTGCCAGCCGTTCATTGGGCTGCCTCAGCATCACGTTCTCATTCACATGATTCACTCATCCAGTCACACACTCATTCCAGCTTCATACCGGATATTTCAACTGGAAGTTTGCACTGCTCATCCTGCTGGCTTACTTGCTGCTGCATAATGATACTGCTGCGCTGCTGTCTGCTTAAACATTTGCTGCTCATGACCCTCCCTATGGTTGGGACTGATGTGCTTGATCAGAACTGATTAAATTCATCGCCAAACCATAATAAAATATATTGCTCATTTTATATAATAATTCCATTCAAGGGTTATTGTCCTGACTGAATTTAGTTTGAGTCATATTTCAGTCACCTGAAATGTTTTTGTGTTTGAAAATAGCCGATCTACAAGCTCACAAACGTGACACCTGCGTGCAACCAAACATAAAACGACTACTTCTCCACTAGTCCCTCCCTCACATTTTAGTCTATAGTTTTTCTTTGTTGACAAAATTGTCAGTATATTTAGTCTTAGTTTTAGTCATCGTAGCTTAGTTTTCATTTAGTTTCAGCCAGCCAGCCAGCCAGCCAGCCAGCCTGCCTGCCTTGCCTGCCTGTGCACACCTTAGCGCACAGCCGCGGACAGAAGAAGTTGGCGCCCGACGTCATTCCGGCTTTTTAGACAGCTGGTGGATGGAAAAGAAGCTCCACCCCCTGACTGACGCGGAGGAGAGCGTTTCCGGGAATCTGTCCGTTGCGTCAGTCAGCCGCGGAGGTGGAGGGATAGAGAAAGCTCCTATATTCGTAATTTTCGTGCAGCGGCTGAGTTGCGGGCCGCGCTGCAAGTAAAGGCTGCTACAAAATTGGAGCCCTAGTGTTTGTTCTGGTTTTATCCTCGTAGTAGTTTTTGTATTGATCTGTAGCCTACTTTCTTTTGAAATGTATGTTCTACATACTGTGAATACAACAATCAATCAATCATGTAGGATTTGGCGGTAGACCACTAGACCCTGATCTGAAAGTGTTCAGTGCCAGAGACCAGGGACTCCTCCAAGATGACCCCATGTTATTCTCCATAGAGAAATTAGTTCCGTGAACCAGGGGATGAGCGAGTGACGTCAGGACTTCAGTGCTCTATTGCAGACAATAATATATTGAACAATTGAACAAACTTACACAACAGGTATCCACGCCATTAGGAGGTCCAGGAGCATTAGGATTTGGAACAGGAAGATGTCTATAGCAGAAAGAATTAGCAGCGGTTGTGGTGCCCTGGTAAAAAGTGCATGGTGTAATTGTCATGGTGCCACACTGCAGGTTAGCTGGTGGTGCGTTTTGTCCTTGTAGGACTGCAAGGAAGCACATTAGTTTACATTCAGTATTATTTGACTCCTTTTTGGGTCTAGATCTCAGACAACATTATACCTGAATTCTGAATACAGCTCACCTGGTATATAGACAATGGGATTGGTATTAGGAACCGGTACGGCATTAGTCGGTCCAAACCCTGCAACTCTAATGTTTCCAGTAGGCCTTCCACATCCTCCTGGTGGCAGGTGGATGTTGGCGAAAGCATTCGGTAGATCAGTATTTAGCCTCAGAAGTATGATGTCATGGCAACGGTGGCCATCATAGTAAACAAACTGTTGATCCGCAGGAATCACTTGCGTCTGTCGTTGGGCTGGTGGGAGTCCGTGCACACCAAGTAACAAAGTCAGCGGCTGCCTGAGTGAGAGTAAATGAATGTCAGTGAGAGAATGTTAGTCTGGATTACAAATGACTTCGATGTAAGGGACTTTTAATGGTCAATTAATTTGAGGCTCTTCTCACTTTGTGGTGGTTTAATTTGGAAAATTATTAAAGTTCTGTCAGAGTCTGTCAATGGATTACAACACTGCTATGTTACCCACAGTGCTAACCTCTCTGTCTCACGCACGCATGCACACACACACACACACACACACACTCTCTCTCTCTCTCTCTCTCTCTCTCTCTCTCTCTCGCGCACGCACACACACACACACACACACACACACACACACACACACACACACACACACACACACACACACACACACACACACACACACACACACACACACACGTACCCGTCAGCACAGTGGCCAGCGGTCAACACCCAGCGGCGGTTGATCAGTGAACCTCCACATAAACCTCCACTCTGGGTTGTCACGACCACATGGTATCGCCTTTCGCCCACAGGACAGTCGACACCTCCATAGAGTCTCTTCTCCAAGTTCCTCTCTGCTGCTGCTGAAACATAAACATAATATTACATTACATTACTGCTGAAATAATAACATTACATGCCATTTATATCTTTCATTTTAAAACAGAAGGTTGTCATTCACAAGTCTGCAAGTCTGCACTTTGGACTAAAGGCCTTGTAAGAGACATTTATTTTTATTTCTATCTTTTTTGATGATGTCACTCCAAGGGCTTGGTCAAGGCCAAGGTTGGCCAGGTTATTTAATGAGAACTGATTGAATGCTCTGTTGTTGTCCTGATGTGAAGGCAAACAGTTTTTTGACTGTGAGACATAGGCTGGTGATTTATATGGTTTTGACACTCTTTGCTTTATTTATTTTGACCGAAGTTACAGTGAATAAATACTTTTTTTAAACTTTAAGTCAACGCTTGGACATCAGTCTTTTTATCACACGTCATGACTAGACCCTCGGCGTCGGGCAACCAGTAGCCCACCCAAACACATCTCTCTGTTTTTACTAAAACTACAACATGACGTCACTGAGCCGCGGTGGTAAGAGACTCACCGCTCACCCAAACACATCTCTCTGTTTTTACTAATATACTACGGTACTTAAAAAAAAGAGTTAATTGTACAATGTGTTGCATCTTTTATTTATTTAGTTTCAGTCATCTGGTGGGGGTCACTGGGGGGGGGCACTCATTAAATATAAATTAATCCACAAAACTAGTGTCATTTGTGTTGTTGAACTATCTCTAGCAATATTTGAATATTTGTTCAACTTTGACCTCTCTGTCACATGGGACTATGTTTTTGTGTCCACTATCACTACGCCACAATACCAGATAGTTCCATGTGACACAGAGGTCAAAGTTGAACCAAAGTTGCTCTATATGATAGAAATATCTCATCAATATTAATGACGCTAGTTTTGTGGATTCATTTATTTTAATGCATGACCAGAACTACCGAATATTCACCGCCAACCAATCAATTTATACCTTTGCAACCACTATATTAATGGCAAGTATTCCCTACAGCTTTTAGTCCCAAAATCTGAACCAACCCTTTAAGAAAGCAAACTTTGTACAAAACATACGTACCTGCCAGCATAAAGAGTAGTAGAAACACATTAGATCCACATTAGATCCACATTAGAAACACATTAGATCCACATTAGAACCACATTAGAAACACATTAGATCCACATTAGAACCACATTAGAAACACATTAGATCCACATTAGAACCACATTAGAAACACATTAGAACCACATTAGAAACACATTAGATCCACATTAGAAACACATTAGAAACACATTAGATCCACATTAGAACCACATTAGAAACACATTAGAACCACATTAGAAACACATTAGATCCACATTAGAAACACATTAGAAACACATTAGATCCACATTAGATCCACATTAGATCCATATTAGAAACACATTAGAAACACATTAGAAACACATTAGAACCACATTAGATCTACATTAGAACCACATTAGATCCACATTAGATCCACATTAGAAACACATTAGAAACACATTAGATCCACATTAGATCCACATTAGATCCACATTAGAAACACATTAGATCCACATTAGATCCACATTAGAACCACATTAGAAACACATTAGAAACACATTAGAACCACATTAGATCTACATTAGAACCACATTAGATCCACATTAGGAAACGTACCTGTCAGCATAAAGAGTAGTAGAAGAGCGTGAGTCTTCATCGTGGTTTCCCTGAGTGACTGACGACTGCAGCGCTAATATTTAAACCCTGTATACTATCTCCTTCCCTGAGTGACTGACGACTGCAGCGTTTAATATTTAAACCCTGTACTATCTCCACTTTTAACTCTAATGCAAATACTAGCAGTAGTCCACCAATCACATAGAAGAGAATCATCAACTACTAGCAGTAGTCGACCAATCACATAGAAGAGAATAATCAAAATATTTCACATGACTAAGGAGGGATCAAGACAATGACGTTATGTGTGCTAATCTAACTTAATTCAATTTCTGTTTTTCTGTTAAGTGTCTATTACCTGTAGATAGATCTTTATTTTATGTCATAGCAGCCTGTTAACGAGAAACAATAAATGGCTACTAAACACTTTTATATAGCAATTTCATACATTCACACCAAAGGAAACCATACAGGCACCAACCTGCACATCAGGAGCATTTAGGGGTTCAGAGTCTTGCTCAAGGACACTTGGACACTAACTCTGGGGAAGCCCACAGGGATCGAACCGGGAACCTTGGGGCCAGGGAGTACTAGAGAGATACAACTGAGGTAGACTAAAGACCTGTTCATATAGTCCAGTTTTCGGTGAAGAGGTGACCACCAAAACGGTGGTTAGTAAAAACAGAGAGATGTGTTGTGTGAGCGCTGACCACCGTGGCTCAGTGATGTCATGTTGTAGTTTTAGTAAAAACAGAGAGATGTGTTGTGTGAGCGCTGACCACCGTGGCTCAGTGACGTCATGTTGTAGTTTTCGGTGGTCACCTCTTCAACGAAAACTGGACAATAAATAGGTCTGATCTATAGCCTTAATTCTAGCATCACTAGCACTGAGCCCAGTCTCTGAGTCTGTTCCTCTGATAAACTCCTTCTGTTCCTCTGTTGTGTATACTTAATAAAATTTCTCTCGTATCTGTCATAAATATTCAAATGTTCTTCCTCCTGTGGAAGTGAACAAAGAGCCTCTGAAAATGTTTCAGTTACATTTCTTTATCTCCCTTTTTGGTGATAATACACATAATGTGTCAACGCATGCCAACATGGAAATGCAGTATCAGTATCTATCTCACATGACTGCTGCTGCAGAGAGGAGCAGGCAGACAGACGGCTCTCCAACGCTGCTTGCTGAAGTTTACATGACCGTAAAATGTGTCCTGCCTGTTAGTTTACAGGCAGGACACATATATTTTTTGTAATTAGATTGAGGTTGACCCTGTATTTTCCATAGATTTCCTGTACTATGTCTGGTTGTACGTTATAGCCTATCGTGATCACAACTAAAGATCTTTCTCATGTTTTCTGCTGCCTTTGATTGATTTACTTTTTGTCTTTTACCTGAGCAGATGATTTCAACCACTGTGTCAGGTGAGCAGGGATTTCTAGTTGAGTTTGAAGTGTGAAGGCAATGAGAATCGACTCATTGCCTTCACACTGGAACTCTTTGGTCCACATTGTAGCGTTGATGTCGATGTAGGGTGCTCTCTGGAGGCGCAAGGGAGCCCCACAGTCAATCTCCCTACAGACCACCTCTGCGTCCTGCCGGTCAGAGAGAGAGAGAGAGAGAGAGAGAGAGAGAGAGAGAGAGAGAGAGAGAGAGAGAGAGAGACACAGAGACAGAGACAGAGACAGAGACAGAGACAGAGACAGAGACAGAGACAGAGACAGAGACAGAGACAGAGACAGAGACAGAGACAGAGACAGAGAGAGGTGGGGGGATAGAGAAGGAAAGAGAGGGAGAGGGGGAGAAAGAGTCAGAGAGGATGCCCGAGAAAGATGTTGGAACAGGATCATCAAACATGCAAGGAACAGCTCCCAATTAAAAATAAATACATTTCTTTCTGATTGAGTTACTTTTATTTGTTTTCTTTCTCTTCTGCAATGTAACAGTATACCTGAGCAGGTGAGTCCAACAGCCTTGCCATGTGAGCAGGTGTTTCTAGTTGAGTTTGAGGTCTCACACTCCAGGAGAATCGACTCATTGCTGTCGCACTGGAACTCTTTGGTCCACATCGACACATTCATGTCTCCATACAGCGCCCCCTGAAGGCTTGAAGGAGACCCACAGCTAAGCTCCCTACAGATCACCTCTGCATCCTGTTGGTCAAAGTCACCTTCACACACTGAGACCCACGTCTGACTAGAGTTCACCTCCACTCTGCCTGAACACACACTAGTGCCATTCACCAACCGCACAGACTCTGGAGAGAGAGAGAGAGAGAGAGAGGCAGACACACAGAGAGGAGACAAGACAAGTGAACAGAGTGTGTGACCAAGCGACGGACAGATTCCCGGAAACGCTCTCCTCCTCAGTCAGCCGCGGAGGTGGAGCTTCTTTTCCATCCACCAGCTGTCTAAAAATCCGGAATGACGTCGGGCGTCAGCTTCTTCTGTCCGCGGCTGTGCGCTAAGGTGTAGCTGCGCTGACAGTGTGTGCGTGTGCATGTTTGATTGATTGATTGAAATCTTTATTAACAGTTTGTAGAATTTACAGTACATTTTAAGCACAAACTCAATACAAAGACTGTCAACTGTGAGTGGACGACCCAATTAAGCATTACACTTGTTTACAACAGGGTCCACATTGTTCAATTCATCAAAACATTTAAAGACATACAAACATTTAGAGACATACAAATAGACATTTCTCTGTAGGTAAAGAACAGAACAGGAATTCATCATATGGGAAGCAAAAAAGGGAAAAGATACTATATACAGTGAGGGAAAATGGGGTGGGGGGGTGGGGGGGATTCAGATTTTACAGAGGCCAGTTTCGAATTGCAGCCATCCGTAGGTGCCCTTTGAGAGCGGTTTTGAAGGAGTCAAGGGATTCACATGTCTTAATGACTGTTGGTAGGGCGTTCCACATTTTGGTGGCATAGGAGCGAAAAGAATTTAGTCCCTTGTTTGTGCCGAATCTGGGTTGTACATGGTTTGTTGTACTCCCTCTGGTGTTGTGGGTGTGTGGATGTGTGCGTGTGCGTGTGTGTGACACTGTGTGCGCGCATGTGTCTGTCTGTGTGTGTGTGTGTGTGTGTGTGTGTGTGTGTGTGTGTGTGTGTGTGACGTGCGTGTGCATGCGTGTGTGCGTGTTTGTGATCAAACATGACTAATTTGAAGATTTTTGAGTTCAGACTGGTCTGATTTTAATCTAGAATCTATAATAATAATCAGTTCTTACTACTATTTCATCTTTGTTCACCTGCAGTGGTGTGTGTTTGTTTCGCCTGGAGATCTGGGGAGAAAAATCACAAACCAAATGGGTTTCACTGTAACAGTGGGCCTTCATGGTCCTCCAAGAGGAATGAAGAGGGAATCACTATAGTAGTCTGTTCACCAGTGGTAGAAAAAAGTACTCAAATGTTTTACTTATGTAAAAGTATCGATACTGTAATGTAGAAATACTCCGTTACAAGTAATGAATTAAAAATGTATAGAAGTACAAAAGTATTGGTATCGAAATGTACCAAAAACTCATTTTGCAGAATGTCAAATATACAAATCCTTTGATAAAAGCAGATCGGCTATTTTCAAATGGCCAAAATGTATATAGACCATATGGCCATAAATGTGTATAGAAATACATTTATGGAAGCTTTTTTGCCTATAATGACATGCCTAAAATAGGAATTTATAATGAATGTGTATACAACTGTGCATTAACACTGACTGTGCTGTTACAGAAACATTAAATGTTCAACCCCCTACTGTATTTGCTCTCAGACGCAATCTGGCAACACCACAGGGGGCCATACCTGTACGTCCACAGTCCTACGACGGTTTTGTGCCAAAAATACCAGATATCTACAACCTTACAATGCGGTAATGGATAACGGAGAACTCGCCAGTTTACCAAGTCGCCACTGGCGAAAGTTCTTATTCATAATATGATGAAGAATTTTGCCACGGCAATGTAATTAATTAGTAAACATATTATGTTTACTAATGAATTGCATTGTTTCGGTACTTTGAAGTTTAAACTTTTAGCATTCCTACTTTCTCTAGTGTTAACTCTAAACAACTATCCTCTCTCTCTCTCTCTCTCTCTCAATTCAATGCAATTTAAATGAAGGTGAAGTAAAACTAAAATGCACTAAATCGCGGCGAGTTGGTAAACTGGCAAGTTCTCTGACCGGTTACCGTGGTAATGACCTTGTAGGCTATTGACTTGGACCAGGGCTGGCTTTCATTTTCAATGTTCAACAACTATAGTAGCACTATTTCAAACTTATAGGCTATTATTATTACTTCTTTTATTTTAAATAATTCTTACCATTTCTTATTCCTTTGCATCGGTTTATTTTATTTACAGTAGGATGCAGGATGTGTCCTATAAGAACACCAAAGGTCTTTCAGAACAGAGATATGAAATACAGATGCAGAAAGTCACCACAGAACTGGTTTCCTTAGAGAGAGTCAATTTCACTAAGTAAGATTATAAATCTCCACAATAAACGGCCAGCAAGTGCATTAGGTTATGAGTTCCATCCAGAGATCCACGTTGCAGGATTATAAAAATGTCAGATCTATGAATCTACAGTTATTGATACACAAACAAACACTGAGTTATGAATCTAAAGTTATTGATAGCACAAACACATACAAAAATGAGTGATGGTATATATATATATAAATATGGCAGTATGGCACGTGAGTTATCGCTTGACAAAAACAACACTGCTCAACTCTGAAGCTTTACATTTAATTTGTGGAGAGAGAGAGAGAGAGAGAGAGTTGTACAGTATACATTGGGGAGGGTCTCACAACAGAGCATGCAATGGCTTATTCTCCTTCTCTCTTGGGACTACCCTTTTACCATTTTACGTGATAAGAATCTGACTCTGAACAGATGAAAACTGTCTCACACTTCTCATATGGGTGCACACACGCACGCACACACACACACACACACACACACACACACACACACACACACACACACACACACACACACACACACACACACACACACACACGTTTGTCTATTTATGTCTGTTTAGCTACTACATATGTCATGAATATGGACACCAGGGTTGATGTGTAAAGTAGACACAGGTGTGTGGACATATAGTGCTAGTGGTTGTTTGATGTGTAAATCAAGGCTGCAGCACACTGATGTAATAAAGGGAACCATGGGGGGTCTAGAGTGAAGCTCCTCACAGCCAAGCCTTGAGCATATGGACTCACCAAGACCTGGCAACAAGTTGGTGCCAACTAGCGTCAATAGGTCACGGTCACACAGGCTGTGTATGTGTGTGTGTGTGTGTGTGTGTGTGTGTGTGTGTGTGTGTGTGTGTGTGTGTGTGTGTGTGTGGGTGTGTGTGTGTGGGTGTGTGTGAGGGTGTGTGTGTGTGTGTGTGTGTGTGTGTGTGTGTGTGTGTGTGTGTGTGTGTGTGTGTGTGTGTGTGTGTGTGTGTGTGAGTGAAAGAGATTTGTTTTTGTCTTTTACCACTGTTTAATGGATCATCTCAATTCTGTAAGAAAACGGCTAGTCGGGAATTCTCCTTTAAAAGAAATATTAAACCACGTAGGATTTGACAGTGCATAATGTGTGAGCACTGAGCAGGTGTGCACGTTGACATAGTTCCATTGATGTTGGCAGGCCGATGTCCCTGGAGGCTGCATGGGGTAAATGATCCTGTCTGTCTTTGTCCCGCACAAAAGGACACAGAGGACATAACCCTGGGAGGGACTGACGCCCATGCTGTCACTCCCTGGCTTAACCCATTTAGAACGGAGGACAATTCTAAAAAGAAAAGGCATACCTTCTAAATCCCGAGTTTTCTGAAAAAACGTAGGAAAACAATTTACAAGTGTGAGCTTAGATTAAGCAGAGTAAACACAACAACCAACAACATGGTAAATAGTTACACAAGTACTGTAGAAAAGAGAACAATGCAGTGCCTCAAAGAAACTGGGTGAACATCAAACCTATAATTTGTATAAACAATATGCTATCTAGTATCTACATGCTATTTTTAACTTGTCAAGAAAAAAGCCCAAATATAAATAACAAAAACATGTTAGTTAAGTATGAGTAACTATAACTATAAGAAATATAGTTGACTAGAATAATTTCTTTACGTTGCAGGTTGCACTGCTCTGTTATGTATAAGTTTACTCATAGCAGGATTTAGGAACATCTGTTGTCAGATGGTAACCTCTACTCTCTCCTATTAACTGTGTGCAGTGCATGGATTCTATGCTCAGTGACCAGTGAATTACATTACATTGGCTCTAGTGTACTTTCTAGTTCATTCGAAAATCTCAATATATAATTTCCAGAACATGCTCATTGCTCAATATGTGAAAGAGCACGGAAAGTTACCAATTTGTCACTGTCAGTAAATGAGTTGAATAAAATCCAATAGTAAAACCAGGTAATACCAGTCAGATGTCTCATTTTGGCAGAAGACTCGTCATCTGCCTAAATATGTCCCAAACCGCCCGCTAAGGTCTTCCACTGCTGGCCTGCTCGCTTTGCCTAAAAGAATGTCAACTAAAAAATACGGGGAAGCAGCTTTTTGCTTCTACGGGCCATCGGCATGGAACAAGCTCCCTCTGTACCTTCGTCAGGCAGCCTCTGTAGACATTTTTAAAGCTCAGCTCAAGACCCACTTCTACAACATTGCTTTTAAGTGATCTTATATTTTTTGTTATTCATGTCCTCACTGTATTGCATTACTGCTTGTTTTTTAATGTCGTTGCCTTGCTTTTCTTTTATTCTCCATTGTTCTGTAAAGCACTTTGAGCTGCATTTGATGTCATGAAAGGTACTATACAAATAAAGTTTTATTATTATTATTATTATCTCACAGTGTGTTGTGTAAATCAGAGGTTCCCAACCACCTGTACATGGACCGTTGCCAGTCTGTGGGACATGTAGGCCTACCACCGCGACATGTACCACCGTGAGTAGAATGCATATACTGTATAACCAGGATTTTCCAATAAAGTTTACACGGTTTAACTTGTCAGGCTATTTACACTGTAAATAGCCTGAGAAGTCAAATTGTGTAAACTATATTTTTACAAGGCAACAGAACAGGTTTGAGTTTGATTTACAAACGTATCTAACCTACAAAAAACACATCTTCACTGATGCAGAGGTGGATAGAATGTAATGTCATGTTGGTATTCATTGCTTACATAATGAAATCCCCTATTCAAGATCTGTGATATTTACACTAAAGGTAGCTGCTCCCGTTTTGCCTTTGCTGCGGTGTAATTATGCACCAGGCAGCACTTTTAAGTAAAGTGTGTGTTGGATTAGGTAGTACAGACAGAGCCTCCCGAGGCACTTTAGCTCTGCTATAAATCTCTTTACTCAGCGCTTTGATCACCCTGCAGACTAATACACCTGCATGAATAGTAAGGCCAAGGAGATACAAGTCAGATTTGGAATTACAATTGTTTTTTTATTATTCAAATATTTATTGTGGCATAACCAACAGTCTGTGGAAATGGTTTACAGAACAGCATGATAGGATGGGACAGTCAAAGGGTAGACAAAAATAACAAATACAAGGGACAGTTTTTCCATCGAGAATAAAAATAAGAATCACACACATCCACATGCCACACATGTAGATATTATAAATTAAATTAGACAATGTGTTTTATGCTTACATTGCGGTCGAGCTTCTAGTCGTTATAATTCTCATGCCAATATTATCATGGCAAAGTAGTCAAAGCAAACACATGACAATTAAAATTAAACAGATGACACAACTGAGTCAACTGAGATATGGTATCTGCCTCATATGTCCAAAACTGTTACTTTTCAGGATTCCAAAATTGCAGATCTAAAAGCTCAAAGTGTGTCACTTCACACCACGTTTCAAGCTTGTGGATCTGCTACTTTTGATGCTTTTGTGACGCTGTAGTGTGATCACGGAAGGCATTAATTGATAAAAATGACAATATGTTTGTAATAAATGGCTACAGAGTAACAAATTTAAATTTGAATGTAACCTTAATAGCGTGTCTGATAAGCAATCAAAACCAAGTTCAGTTGACTGCCAGGCAGCTCTTCCAGCTGAATAGGAGATAAACCATGACACCGGTATAGTGCATTCACGTCATACAATGACACGTATACAGACAGGGAGATAGTAGGCCAATATATCCACAAAGATACAGTACATACAGCAATTCCATGCATCCATCATAATATGTGATTATATGTCTGTGTGCGTAAGTAGAGAGAGACCTGCAGGTAGTTAGCATGGAATAGTTCAAGGCTTTGTATATTTCAAATGTTTGAAAGCAGCAAACCTACAGACCACTGTGACACAGACAGACAGCTCTATAGCCCTGCTGTCCATACAGAGGGCAAAGGCCCCCAGACTGGAGAATCACAGAAAACAGACAGACAGACAGATCTTAACAGGCGACAACATGGATACAAGGCTGTGTTGGCTGGTAGGGTACTGTAGAATCCACAGCATTGGATCCTTAGAAAAAGGCAACAAACGCTATATAACAGTGACCAAAGATTGGTATTTCGGGATACCGTTGCTGTCGGGCAGAAACCTATCTCCATATTCTAACCTTTTATGTTTTATTTTTTCTATAAATAGAGCATAGCAGTGGCCATGGTTTTCTGGACCCACTGAGAAAACGGCCATTAATTTTTCCCGTAGAGATTTACAAAGATATTGATCAATATTATCAATTATTTTAAGCCTAGAATCCAGCCATCCAGGACCATGGTGAATCAACACCATGGTGAATCAACACCCCCCCCCCCCCCCCCCGGCTTTTTCACCAGGATCCTCGGTGGCTGGATTCTAGGCTTTAAATAACAAACAAGTTTCTACCCGGCAGACAATATACAATGTCAGGATATTTAATAGACATAGAGTATTGGGGTGTTATAAAGACTGATTTATACTGATAAACAAGGATATACAAGCTCACAGTGCATTGCATCCGTGTTTTGCAAGCTTGTAGATCTTCTATTTCCGGCGTATACGATAGCGTGGCACGACCAAGCATAAATGGCATCTGCGCTGAGTAGACCAGAGCCTTGAATCCCAAAAGCAGCTTTTATGAAACAGTTTAAGCCTCAGTAATTATGTTGGATGGAAATAATCCAGTAAAGATTCTTCCAGGAAGCACTGTTGGTTTCGGTGGCATGTTTTTTACAATACTCCTAACATGCTGCTAAAATAGTCTCTTTATATAACCAGTGTCACCATTACTGTATAATGGACAACAGCACAGTCACTAAGATGTATTAGATTTACTTCTCTAAATCTAAATCTTTGGCAATATAACAAGCTACAGTTGGTTTGCTACAAGTTGCTGCTTGCATTCCCTTTAATCTGGCATTATATTAACATTTTATAAATTCTGGAACTTGAACTGGAAAGTTCAAGTTTCCAGGATTGTGGATTATGAAATTAGGCCCAGCAATGTCACGAGACAGTATGCTGTGCTGCAAAGCACAAGAAGCTGCAACCTGCCACATGTACATACAGTACATGAAGCTGCAACATGCCACATGTATGATAAAAAGAGAGAAAAAAAGAGAGATGTATGCCACATGTATGTTTGATACCAAATGTGGTATAGCCTACTTTTTGTTTACATGAAATCAAATCCCTGGTCATGCCCAGTGACATTTTTTTAAACACAAAAACTTAAACATGATATATTGCTAAGCACAACCGGGTTCTGTCGTGCCTCAAGCCTATTTTAGGCTGGTCCGGTGCATGTCAGGAACAGGACTTGTATACACAGTAGTGGAAGGAAGGCGCTAGAGCAGTCTCAGACAACCGAAACGTTTCGATGTCACTACATCTTTGTCAGGTCTACCTGACGAAGACGCTGTAGTGACCTCGAAACGTTGTCGTTTCTGCTCCAGTGCCTTCCTTCCACACGATATATTGCTTTCGTACAGCACAAATTAGTGTAATTTAAGAGCATGTCAAATGTTTCCAAGGATGAACCCAGATAAGACAGAAAGGATATGAATTCAGATCAAGAGAGCTTAATATCGGGCGCCTACTGCCCAAGTGGTCGAGGCGCATGTCACATGTAGGCTTTTGGCCTGACAGCGGTGCGTGCCGCGTGTTCGAGTACCGTTCATGACCACCTTTGGTGAATGTCTCTCCCATTCTCTCCTTCCTGTCAATCTTCACGTGATACTATCAATAAAGGCAGAAAAGCCAAAAACTAATCTTTAAAAAAAGGGGGGTCAATATCAGTGCATGTTTTCATGGAGACAACTGTCAAAGCATCACAGGCACAGATGCCTGCTAGTCTGCCTAAACATCATTCCAGGATGATGAGATATATTTTCATTCAGTCTTATTTCTTTGTGTTGTCGTTTTTAATAGCATGTTGCTTCGAACAGTGGTTCTCAGTGGGAAATCGAAGTCAGTTTAACCACTTTAACCCAATGAATAGGCTATTTGAAAATAGCCGATCTACAAGCTCACAACACATCACAATGTGACACATTGTGGGCTTGTAGATGTTTTTTAATTTCAAAACATCTTATGGAATTATTTTCATTTTGAAAGTGTTTAACAATTCATAGGGGGTTCCATGGCACAAAATCTCTTATGGGGGCCTATGGTTAATGCATCTTAATTTGGGGGTCCTTGACATAAAAAACATTTGAGGACCCCTGGCTTAGAGAGGGAGACTTGAATCCCTCTATCTACCAGCTTAGAAAACCGTGGTTGGCATTTACAATTAAAGTGCACTTAAGGCACTTCACATTCAGTTGTCTGCTGCTTAGTGGCCCAACAGATAATCAGTCTGTTGGGTCAGGGCAGCTCCCAGGGCTTAAGGTGAATAACATTCCATGAATGAAAGGTGCTACACAACCAAACACATTATTAACCCCTACCTTAACTAGTACAAAACTAACCTTAGCGAGTATACAAACTTCCTTTTTTGCGAGTTAGTTCTGATAAATAATAGGATGACATTAAAGACAATGGTTGGGTTTTGTTCATGACAGCTCATGAAATAATTAGCCTTCTGAGAAACAGGCCTACATTATCTGTGTAGAGTCCTAGCTAGGAAGCAGGTCACAAACCAACAAAGCGTATTCTATCAAAATGTCCTGCTCAGTGTTTAGTGCTTACTCACTGTATAGTGAAAATCTCCCTGGATGAGTTTGAGATAAATGAATGAACCTAGTATCTATCTGATGACTCATTTTAATAACAAATAGCAGGCTATCATGTCCCGACAATGAAAGTGGAACTCCTTTGATTGCGCTAATTTGGCACAGAGATATAGTGGCACACAAAGCACATGAAATCAGATTATTAGGAGCATTTCACCCAACATCACGCACCGTGTGCACTATTCTAGCTAATTCATTAAGATGTTATTGTAATTGCCTTGCATTTCAGATAGATTCCGCTAATTGGATGTGCGTTTGCTTGGCCTGGATTATTTATAGGCTAGGACAGTGGTTCTCAAAGTGAGGTCCAGGGACCTTCAGGGTTCCTTAATGGACCCTTGAAGGTTTGTAACTCTGAGAGTGTAAGTGTAATTTGAACACTCTCAGAGTCAAGGATCCTTGAAATTAAAACAGTTTGACAAACCACAGGGCTAGGCTATACTCTGTCATGATCAAGTCTGTGTCACCCTGTGTGGCTGGAATTCAAAGAACTTCATCCGATTGTCCAACTAATATGCCTCCTACTTAATGTCTTTTATCCAGAGTCAGAACGAACGGCACCAGGGGTCCCCGGGCCTCCGTCGGCGCCGGGAGCGCCTCCTCTAGAAAGCGCTCGTTGTCCTCCTCGATGGCAAACTGCAACGTCTGCGTCTTGTTGACGCAGTAGATGCGGTCGCCGATGACGGCGCAGCGGAACGGCGAGGGGCTGTCGCGGGGGAACGAGGCGCCGTCATGCCACACCTTCACCACCGTGTTGTACTTGTGCACCGTGACGACCCCGCCGGCGTGGCCCTCCTGCTGCTCGCGGCTCACGTCGAAGCGGTACACGAAGCTCCTGTGCGCCACCATGTCCGTGGACTTCCTGCGGCTGTTGTTGAACGGGCACTCCTCCCACTCGTCGCGCCGGCTGTCGTAGCGCAGCAGGCGGTAGAAGAGCGAGCCGCCGGACACGAACAGCTCCCCGTGGCAGGTGGCCACGGCCTCGTGAGCCACGGCGAACGCGCCCTTGGGCAGCGGCGCCACGGGGCTCCACCTGTCCGCACGGGGTTGTCACAAATTATTACATAATCGTCCAATGGCGATTGTTTGAGGTGATCGCAATTATTTTGTCATAATCGTGTCCATGCATGTTTTCTTCTTTTCACCTTTTTTTTAGACCCGAGGTAAAATTCCAAAAAACACCTAAAACCTACACAAGGTTTTCTGAAATCCTTCAAATTCTTATAAAATTTGTTTTTTAATCATCATGTTGCTATATGAGACACAGAGATGTATGAAACACAGAGGTAGCTCCCGGCATGAAAGGTACTGTATAACAAACAAACGTATAGATTACACCAGGTCTAAAATTCATTCAAAAAATGCCAGTAGGCCTAATTTCTTGGTATATTTTAGTTCATTGTCATATCTGCCCTGTGCACTTTTTTAATATGAATCCTAAAAGCCAATGTTCAAATTTCCAATGCCCAAAAACACAATTAAAACCGTTAAATTGCAATTATCTGTGCGACAACTCATCGTCAACTTAAAATGGTGCCGACAGCGACAGCCCTACCTGTCGGCGCGCGGGTCGTAGCGCTCCACAGTGAACAGGCACTCGCCTCCGATGGCGTACAGGTGTCCCTCCATGGAGACCAGCTTGAGCTGGGAGCGGGGCTGCGTGAGTGGACGGACCTGGCTCCAGTGGTCCGTGGCCGGGTTGTAGCAGAACACCGCGGCCGAGACCTTGCTGCTCTTGTTGTTGTTGTCAGCCTGCTGCTGCTGCTGCTGCGTGCCTCTGATCCCGCCTGCAGTGGTGGGGGGGGGGGGGAAAGCACTCAAATGTTTTAGTACACTGACTAAAGTATACTAAACCTGGGTGATTTGAGTCTACTTGAGTAAAACTTCAAGTACAAAAGGTATTGGCATCAAAATGTACTTAAAGTACCAAAAGTTTAAAGTACTAACCAGAGCCGAAGAGTTTGATCAATCCTCAAGGGGGCCCGTTACCCCCCCCCCCCCGCCCCGCCTCCCCGCACCGGGTAAAAAAAGAAGTTGTTTTCGCTGGTACTTTTAAAGCAGCTTCTATAGGCCAATGTCCGGACTATATTATTATTATTATGAGAGAGAGAGAGAGAGAGAGAGAGAGAGAGAGAGAGAGAGAGAGAGAGAGAGATACGGAGGGGGAGAGAGACGCTGAATCACTTTTTTGTGCACGCAAATCTGCGAGAAATGTCACGATTGCACTGTAGTGTAGTTAGTTGGAAACAATTGCTCTCAAAGACGGGGCATTTTCATCCTGGTGCTCCTTGAACCAGGCGAGTCTCTTTGGTGAATTCTTGATCAGTGTTATTATGTCACGACTCAAGAACAACTACCATGAAATTCTGACACGCTTTGATGTTGTGGACATCTGGCTAGGTGAAAACAAAAGAAACCCGATTAGCATTTGAGTACTTTTTAACACCTCTTGGACGGCCGGCGGCGTAGTCTCTCAAGACAGACTGTTGCCTCGCAACAGTTGAGGAACAACAGGGGAGGCGCTGTTTTCCCGAATATTTGACGATGGGATTCTCAGATTGCCGGCGGAGAGGTCCAAAATGTTCGGAATTCCCAGAAAATCTGTAATATAAATGTAAAATATCCACGAAAATCTTCATGGGGGCCTAAAGGGGCCCTGGGAGTCTTCATGGGGGCTGCGGCCCTGTGGCCCCCACAGACTCTACGTGGTTGGTACTAACTATGCAGAATGTCCCATTTCAAGTTTTCAAATGTCAAATGTATAAACACAGACCTGTGCCCATCAGGCCTACTTGGGAACAATGCAAATCGGCATTACAATGATTACATACCCCACACTAGTAGTATGCGGACTGTTATATCCGTTGTCATACCACCCGTTTTAACTGTCTGTCTGTGACTGTGTGTAAATCCCTGTGCAGTGGTAAACGTCTGTGGAGAATGTTTGGGAGAATGTCTGAAGAGTGCAAACTGACTGCGAAAAGTGGATACAGACTAAATGGCAGGTGTGGGGAATAAGGCTGGGGTTGCCATGGCAATCAATTGGCTCAGGCAGAGCCTGGAAATTGCACAGGTGTGGGACTCATTATGTCCACAGTGGCAGAGCCTGACCAGAGCCTTTTCTGCATACAACCGGCTCAAGGCCGGGCACTGCACTCCCTGTGGTGGTGTCTGGTGTGAAGTCGGTGGGGCGACTCAAATTAATTGATGTGGATTACAGACATTAATCATGTGACATTATATGACATTACATTACATGTGGTGTGGTGCATTTATTGTAAGATATTGGCTAGTTAAAAATGGCTGAAATGTATATAGAGCTGAAGTGGGCAATGTATGTAATGTATTTGTAATAATAATCTAGTATTAACTAGTAACTAAAGTTTTCAAATCTGCCTCTGAGATGTAGTGGGAGTAGAAGTAAAAGTATTGTAAATTAGAAATATACTCAAGTTAAGTAATGTATACAGAAAGACCTCAACATTTGTAGGCGTACACTTGAATAATACATGTACTTAGTTACTTTCCAGCACCACTGCCAGCCAGCCAGCCCACCTGCCACGAAGAGGTAGTTGTACATGGTGCACATCCCGGCTCCCTTTGTGTGGAGCAGGTCCTCCGGCATCTTGGTCAGCACTTTCCACTCCTTTGTCTGGCTGCAGTAGTAGAAGATACAGCGGCTGTGCGTTTGCGTTTCCTCCACGCTGACCGAGGACTGGGAGGAGGAGGAGGGTGACAGCGGGCTCTGGGGGCGGCTGCTCTCCCGGCTCGGCGGTCTGCTGCTGCTCCCATGCACGCGGTCGTACACCTCGTTGATCTCGGCCACCGCCAACACCCTGTTCCCCCCCTCCATCCTCCGCGCCAGGATCTCCTCTCTCTCGGCGCCCGTCAGGCGGCCGTAGACGCCGGGCGTCCTCAGAACGTGCAGGAAATTGTCGCTCATGTACCTGTACACGTCCTCCTTCAGCTCCGCCAGCCGCTGCCTCTTGGCTTTTGTCAGAAGGTCGTAGCAGTTGTCTGCGGTGATCCGCTGCTGCTGCTGCGGCGGCGGCACTGCGGGATCGATCGGTGGGGTTCTATCCCCGGTGATATTATTATCCGTGGCATTTTCTTTGCCGTCCTCCATTTTTTTTGGCGGTGCAACAATAACACGGGGATATCTTAAAAAGTCATAAAGAAACTCCACCCTGTCTGTCACTCACTGCATGCGTCTTGACTGATCAAAGGCAAAGCCCCTCGATCTCTGACTGCTCTCTTCTCTCTGAAGTTCTCTTCCCCAGAGATCCGTTTCCTCTTGGCCTGCCCCGCTGCCCCTGACACGTTTTTTCCGAATAGGCAGTTCCTTCCACCCACTATACCCTCTCCGGTTCTGTTCTGTCTGGGATGTGAAGCCGCGGGTCTCCGTCCGTGCTGCGTGTCGTCGGTGTGTGTCCCCGATCAGCTGGCTTCTGTGTGTGTGTGTGTGTGTGTGTGTGTGTGTGTGTGTGACTATGTGCGCCTACGTGAGGAGCGTAGAAACGAATCCCCACCCTTTACTTCGCCTGGGAGGGAACTCCTTTTATTAAAATGATTACTGTCGCCGATTCTTTTCACATGCAGACACATCCTACTTGTGTACACTGCCTATCAGGGGCGTTGGCAGTGCGGTGTGGTAACCTACTGCAACTAAATAAAGAAAGAGTGTATAGGTTTGATAACAACAGCAACAAGTCACATTGTGTGTGATGCTGTGTGACTGTGACTCCTCCTAATTGTCCGTTTTGTGAATGGGAAAATCATTCATTTGATTTTGGATAGGCAAATTTATTACATTAAAATTATGAATGTCAAAATGTAGGGCTTGTCCACTGTGGGATCTTTTGGAAAGTAATCTCCAGAATCTCCACAGTCAGATGATGAAACAAACCGTGTTCCATTATAATAATAAACTAGAAAAAGTGCCCCTCATCACCTCATGGCACAGGTCTCCACCAGGAGGGTCAGGTTGTGGCCTCCTGGTGGTGTTATAATAGGCCGTTCTGGAGTTTCATCGTTGGCATCCAGGGAGTGTGTGTGCAAAATTTGGCATCGACCGGGGGAACGGTGCCGGAGATTAGCTGGTAACAGACGGATGGATGGACGGACGGACACACACACACGGACGGAGTGCAAAACATACTCTCTTCTCATGCCTTCGGCCTGGTGGAGACAATACAATTATATGAAATATAACAATAAAAACGTTACAGTGTTCAGCACCATGGACAGCATCGCACTTGCCCCCATAATAAGCAGTTAAGCACCCGCTAAAATGTCAATGGACACCATGTGCTCATTGTTCACATTTGCCTTTTATTGATGCAGAATAAACCATAAAGAAATTATCACTGAATATACAGTATGTGTGCCATTAACTTACTGATTGACTGACTTGGAATGAACAACTTGTCATTTGATTACCATGTCATAAACCTGTTCAGATGGAGCACAGATAATTTTAACCACACTGAAATGCTCATTTTATGTCGTAATTATATTTTTTGAAGGCTATATTTGATTTGATGTGTATCATGTTTTCAGCCTTGCTACAATGCTTGATAGATGCCACACACACATGTGCGCGCACACACACACACACACACACACACACACACACACACACACACACACACACACACACACACACACACACACACGGGTAGGCCTATAATATATTTCAAGTGGAAAAACATAACACGGCACATTGAGTTCTTCAGTTAAAATGTATTATTGAGTACTGTATAATCAGGCTTCAGCCTGCTGATCCGTGTCTGCTGTATACAGCAGGAATGTCTGCACCCCACTTACACGCGTGACCTCCTGTCTGCATTGATCAGATTGGTTGACATTATAAAGTTACCATGGTGTTGTTCTCTTCTTATGGACAATGACATAACAAAGGTCACAGATATTCGTCTCCTCCTGTCAAGATGTGTGGAAAGGACTCAGCTAAGTGCAGACTCAAGAGTTTATTAAGTCATTAAAATGGCAAAGCATCTGTATCATTTATTTGAGCTAATATATATAGGATGTTGCAGCCATACAGCAACATACGTTTTTCATAAAACACTCAGGATTTAGAACAGTGTTAAACGTGTTGTGATGGACACCTGCGCTCCTTCCATGCTGACCATGTCCAGAGTTCCACCGGAGGTGGTGAAAAATGTCAAAGACACAGAATGCAAGCAAAATGGAAATCTGAGACAAGACTCGGAACAGAATACAGGAAAATACAGACAAAAATAGCTAACACAGGGAACACAATGTAACAGTGCTTGCCTTAGGATCTGGCAGAGTGAGTGGGAAGTGACCAGCAGGCCTAACGAGGTAAGGTAAGAGGAACCAGGTGTAGATGGACAGGTAACAGATATTATGGGAATGAGGTCAGCTGCGTGGAATGTTGGAGTGGCCAGAATAGGAGACAGATGAAACAGGAGTGAGACAGAATTTGTGACAACTTCCTTGTATATGCTGTTTAGGCATTCTAAACATTCCTCTCCTCTCACAGTCTTAATCCATTTGTCCATGGGCCCATTCCATCAGAGCTGAAGAGAAATGAGTCCTCTTTTCAAATGAACTGACAATGTGAACATAAAGACAACCTTGTTCTTTTGTTGGTCCTCGTCTCGGTCCACTCAAAAGACTGGAGGACTGGGTTTGGTTCATTTAAAAAGGTCCATATGTGAAAAGATTTCCCTGAAATGAACAGGTTTTTTTTGGTGGACTTTTTGGACAGCTATATTTCAATCCTATTCTGACATACTGGGTGTACCTATCCCACCCAACCCGTTAACGGCCTTGTTTGGCATTCCCCCAGGGAGAATAATGTCCTTTACTTCTCTTTTAGCCAGACGTCTTATACTCCTGAAATGGAAACAAGTTTCCCCACCTACACATAACGGATGGATAAAAGACGCACTATTCTACCGTAAGCTTGAAAAGATTAGATTCTCACTTAATGGTTCCATGACAACTTTCCAGCAAACATGGACGCCCTTTGTTGACCATGTAAAAACCCTGACGGTAGTCCCAGAGATGAGCGATATTTGAACTATATAATGGTGAACGCATAGGCCTATGCATTGTACATGCGTTGTGTAAACCGGTGGCTGCGCCACATGTAACAGTATAGGAACATATAGGTTAAGCAAGCATCATGTATAAAATCATTCCAGTCATGTGATCTCTCTCATTAATATTTGTTTAAGAGATTTCTTGAATAATTATTTGCTTCTGATGTGAGTGCAGTACAGCCACGTGTGTGCCCTCGCCCATCTGACCCACAACGCAGCCTAAGCAGGCTGAGCCCAGACCTCATTACAGGGACAGGAACAGCACATCTCCCGGGGGTAATATAGCAACAATGTGAGCAGTACTAGTGATGGAAGAAGTATTCACATGTTGTACTTAAGTAAAAGTATCAGTACTGCAATGTTGAAATACTCTGTTACAAGTAATTCAAATATAGGCTATACTCGGGCATCAAAATATACTCATTGTGCAGAATGTCCCATTTCACAAGTTCAAAAATGTATTAAAATAAATCTACGTAAGCGCACAATGTGTCACATCGCAACACATTGTGCACACATTGGCTATTTTCAAATTGGCGGAATATATGCAGGTGAAGTGGTTAATGTATGTTTTTTTATGATAATAAATCGCCAAAGTAACTAAGCTGTCAAATAAGAGTAAAAAGTTTATATATTTCCTCTGAGATGTAGTGTGGTAGAAGTAAAAGTATTGACATTTGGAAATACTTAAGAAAGTAAAAAACAATACCTCAAAATTGTACTTAAGTACAGTACTTCAGTAAATGTACTACTTTACTACTTTACTACTCACTTTACACCACTGAATGTGAGTGCTGTTAAAGTGCAGAGTCAGATATTATTAGCTGTCTTATGGTTACTGTTCCTAAATCCTAAATAAACCTGCATATAGCCTCAGTGTGCTCTGTGCAGCTTTAATGAGAAGAGTGAACGTATGTGGGTCACACACACACACACGCACGCACGCACGCACGCACGCACGCACGCACGCACACACACACACACACACACACACACACACACACACACACACACACACACACACACACACACACACACACACACACACACACACACACACACACGCACGCACGCAAATAACATAAAACTTTTGGGATTCTAAAATGATCATGCCATATTAGTTTTTATTATTGTGCACAGCAACACTGTTGAAAACAAAATATTGCACTGTGAGTTTGAGCTTACAGGCCCTTTTGTCAATCAATCAAGTCACCTTTAACCTTTAAGTGGCAGATTCCAAAAAATGTTTTTTATATACATTCATACATACATACAATTAAATATTATTCAGGTACATGTCCTGTGATCTACCTGCACAGCCTTTGTGATCTACTGGTAGATACCTTTTGGGCACCCCTGCTGTAGTATGATCAGGTTCGTAGGGCATTCATTTACAAACAAACACAATACATTAGAATATGGAGATAAGAGGTTTCCCCCCGACAGCAACGATATGGTAGCGTTGCTGGCGTGGAACAGAGTATCATCACCTGTCATTACTGTGTTCAAGTGATTTGATCTTTTTTCTGAAAGCATGTTTTGCCTCTCTGTATAGTTTTCAGTCAGTTTGGTTGTCAGATTTGACTCACTTTCTGAGACTTAAGGACAGTGTTAGTGTAGGAGCCTTGTTGGCTTTGTGTTTATACTTATTCCCCCTGACATTCATGAATAAAATGCTTACCTGAATGCAGAACAGTTTTCATTGCCTCATGATGAGCCTGCTCTATTTATTTCTTCCTGCATTCGGGTTGCACAGTTCCCAGTTCCTCTCAACTTATGTACTGTAGAAAAGAGTCATCCTAGTGAGCAACAACAACCCTCCCCCTGGCCTATTCCATGTGGACCCACCCACCTCACGTGCTGTCACGCCCTCTCAATCAGCAATCTCACCTGCTCCCACTCACACCTCAATCAATGGCCAGCTATATATACTGCCTGAGTGCCTGTCCATGCAGTCAGTGTTTGTCAGCAGCAACAACAACTCCACCACCACCACCACCACCACCACCACCACCACCACCACCACCACCACCACCACCACCACCACCACCACCACCACCACCACCACCACCACCACCACCACCACCACCACCACCACCACCACCACCACCACCACCACCACCACCACCACCACAAAGCCCTCTTTCCTGGAGCCTCAGGCCTTTGTAATGCGTCATTGAAGTGAGTTCCGTTAGTTGATGTTCATTTGTATATTGCATTTTATTGTTTAGTGTTAAATGTAATCTTTATCTCTTTTCCTGAAACTCTAGCGAGTGTGTGTAATGCGCATTGCACATAGTCACTTTAGTAGTAGACGTAATGAGTAACTTATATTGAATGTTTGTATTTCCCATGCTGTGTACTCCGTCTATTTATGCACTGTTGTATTGTATAATGTTTCTCTTGTTTTAGTAAAAACCATAACTGTGAAGCCTTGCACCACCTCCTTGCTCAACCCTAAATGTGTGTCTGTGCAACGGAAAATAAAGGCTTAAACGGAACTCTCCTTGTCTTATATTCTGACCGATGATGTAATAGCCCATGAGCCAGTCTCAACCTAAACCTACCCTACATGTACAGTATGTATGTAAGTACAGTATGTTTTGAAAGCCAATGAGCTGGGCCACATTGAAATTGTAAGCCGTTAGTAATGGAGTATGTATTGATTTACCAGTTGACCATTGCCACTGCTTGCTCTTTGGCCTGCGGCGCTAGTTCAGGCAGGCAATTCGTGAGCGTGCCTACCTGATCAGGTGACTAGTCTTATGCACTCTTTACCTGATCAGAGTGGCTATTTAAACCTATACCTGCTCATTCCTGGCTTCTCTCCTGCTGTGCGGTTGTGTGCCACTGCTGCTGTCTCCCTGCCTCGCTTGCTGCTAACCTGCTGCTCATGCAAATCTCACCACCTCCCCAGCATCCACCTTTATACAGGCTCTGTTTCTAGATCCCCCTGCATGGGGGTCTTATTCATTCCATGTAATTCTACTTGGCTTATAATTTAACTAAAATGTTAATGTTACAGGGAATGAATAGGGACGCCAATCTATGCTTCATATATCTATGCTCAATAAATATATATTCTAAATGCACTCTAAGAGTTGTCTGACTGAAATTTTATTAGCTGTGGCTGTAAGCTGACTGGTCTGTGAAAAGATTCTGTGAAAAGAGTCCATTGTTTAGATTTAATCAGATGTTACATGTCACAGAGGTCACAAAAGACAATCTGGACAGTATGTCATCCTGCTAGATTTAGCATACTGGAAATATCCATGTTGTCACAAAGTGTACTATATGTACCACACACTCTCGCCACTCACTTCTCCAAAAGCATTCTGAATAAATCTATATTCTAAACTGCAACCTCATCCTGTCTGCCTCCCTGTTTGCATCTGGGTTCAACAAACATTTCATTGTGACAGTACACACTACACTACTTTTCGAAGAGAAGACATTTAGGCACTGGCACTGTAACCTTACATTGCACAATGTCAGCTTTGACATCTTAAGCCTTTTAGCTTTCTACTTAACAGTTCTTTCACCTCTATCCAATGACAGGAAATGAAGCAGAATGTGGAATCATTTGTCCCTTCCTGAGAGTTCCATGACTTAACATTTTGACTGCCAGTGCCAGCCCTATCTTACCCAGTAACATCCTGAGTGTTCATTTTCACATGAACTCAGACGTTTGTAATCACCCCAGACTGTCAGATTTTAAGTTGCTTGATTCCATATTTATCTATTCATTCAATCAGACACCCCTAATCGAGTGAAATGGAACCAAATGGACCTGTAACTCAGAGACTACACATATACTGAGTGTTCACACTGTAATAGATGCATAGATTGAACTGTGTTTCCTGTCGCAATAGAGGGAAAATAAAACGACACAATGTCTATTCATCTGAAATACTATGGTGACTGTTGGATTGGGTGGGTTCTGTACACATTCAGAATGTATACATGAGGGTGACGTGGCTACTTTGCTTTAAATGAAACTTGTAAAGATAGTGGCTCTCCACATATTGACAAAGTAAATAGGATAGCAGAGACACTGTTGTACAACAAACTATAAAGTGGTTAAATATATATTTTGTTTTGTTGATAAATAATTCTATCATTAACCCATTAAAACCATACATTTTCGAGATGTTTGTGTTGGCTACTCAAAAATAGCAGATATAAAAACTCACTGTGTCACTTCGTTCTCAATTATTTTAATTAAAAAACTACTGGCTAGAATAAACGAAGATAATGGTTATAGTTGCAGCAGTGTTGTATACTGTAGTTAAGTCACATCTGACTGAGAGAGTTCATCCTGTCACATTGACTCATAGAGATTCCATTGTTCCTGGGTCACTTCCTGTGTGCGTGCGTGCGTGCATGCGTGCGTGTTGACACAGCTCATCCCAGCTGGTTGTAAACCAGTGTCTGTCGGGACATTGTGTGTGGAAAGAACATCCATCCTTTCTTGGTTTCAAACAAAAACCTCCCATTACTGTAAATGGGATTCACTGCTATTTGCAGACCACTTCACTGGAGTGGAAATATCTTTAGTCTCCAAGGCTATGTTCACACTGACAGCCCAAATCTGATATTTGGCCTGTCCAGATTGAAATAAGATTAGTTTGATCAAGTCTGAAGAGGGCAGCCATTATGCCATGTCACGCCATATGCCACGCCATATGCCATGCCACGCCATGCCATGCTATGCAATGCAATGCCATGGAAACAGATTTCAGATTTGAACCACATTCCAACCAAGGTGGTTTGTAGTTCAACTACAATCTGATTTCTAAAGATCAGTATCAGTCTGGATGCGCAGACAGTGAAGGCAGATTTTACTTGTGTTGCTCACAGAGAATAGATGATCTACAAGCATCGCAACGCGTTGAGAGCTTGTACATCAGCTATAGTATAAACGAAAGCATTACTCACACGGCGGTATGTCTTCACTTCGTTGCCACAACAGGTTAGGTCTCTGATGCCTGCATTAACGAATGAGTTGCAAATAAGAGCGTGGACAGTCAGTCCTAGCTAAGACTTGAGAAACAAACTGACATCAAAATCACCACATAGCACATAACACCAAGACAATACAAACACAGGTCCCCACTGTATACAGAACCATGTAGGGGAGAACGGGGTAAGATGAGCCAGCCCCTTTATCTAGAAAACTAGAAAACTGTGTTGCGACTTTAAATCTAGTAAGTGTCCATTTACACCTGGCTGTGAAGTTGGGAAGCACATGGGAAAGTAGAAAACATTATTTTAAACAAAAAACTGTTTTTGTCGGTCAAAATAAAAAATTTGACACATCATGTAAAATGACTGTTATACAAAGCAAAATGTACCTAGGTCTAAAATGTAATATCATACACGTTGATGATTTGCCAATGGATAGAACCATGTGAATCATTTAGCAAATACATTGTCTGAAGTAACTTATTCTAGTCATTGTTTTCTAAAATGGAGGCTGGGGGTAAAATGAACCAATGTCCGGGGGTAAGTTGAGTCAATGGGAATCACTATTCATAATTATTTTATTAAGTCTTTGCTCCTCAAATTATACTGAATGACCTTTCATTTGCATGTACATACTCATTTAAGAGAAGTTTGCAATATTGTATTAACACTATTGCAAATATAAGGTTTTGAATAACAAACTTTATTTAATTGTCTTAATATTGTTTAACCCATTCTGACCGGGCACCCATTTTGGTGTCAGCATCATGTTATGCTTTAGCTATTTAAAAATAGCAGATCTACAAGCTCATATCGCGCCACCGAGTGGCGCGATACGAGCTTGTAGGTCTGCTATTTTTGAAAAATCGAAGACAACGACTGACATTTTTAGAATCTGATCTCAGGTCAGAATGGGTTCATCAGACCAGTGTGTGTCCGGCGGAAACCTCGTATGAATCTGATCTCAGGTCAGAATGGGTTAAATAATAAATAAACAGATAAATAAGACTATTTGCAAAAGGGAAAACTTATTATAATATTATCGATAAGTGAATACATCTGTTCAAGTTTAAACTTTTAACATTGAAATATCATGTGGTTCAACTTACCCCTCGACTTGGATCAACTTACCCCTTACCTGGGGCAAATTGAGCCACATTACCACTTTTTTTTAAAAGGTCATATTTTCATGGCCCTTTGTCATAGATGCTTACTCATCATTTCAATTGATAGAAGACATCCTGAAATATGTGTAGATCATTAGATTTTACTGCCATCTCATTTTGTCTTGCTTCCAGGACAACTTAAGCAAAAAGTGGTTATCTTACCCCGTTCTCCCCTATAATACTGTTTGCAATGTGTTTGTATACTGTTTGCAATGTGTTTTAAGATATTCTATTATCTGCTGTAAAAGTACCCAGCTTGGGACATATAAATAAACTTGACCTTGACCGTCCTATCGGCGGGGCAGTTTGTTTAATGCCGCGATGGCTGAGGGGACAAAAGTCCTACTAAAACGGACCTTTTTCCATGGCAAGGTTCTGTATCTTTGTCCAGATGGCATGAGGTTAAAAAGGCGATACAGAGGATGATCAGTGTAATTTGAGATTGAAAGTGCTAGCCGTGTGATGGCCTTATTGTTCATTTCAGAAAGTGTGCATGTATAGAGAGTCCGATGCTCCTGGAAGCAATACGGGTGAAAAGTTTGTTTCTGTTAGGCATGGAGAGTATGGCTCGCCAAAAACAGCAGATCTACAAGCTCACAAGCGTTGAGGATTTGTTTTTGAATTGTTTTGCACTGTCGTCGCCCCTCCCACACACCTGTAGCCTACTACTTCTCAGGTATCAAATCCCTAACCCCCTAGTGTGGAGGGCACACCCACACTTAATGTCCTGCACCTATGGATGCATAATGCACAGTACGCAGTGGCTGCTGTGCTCACACACCTATATAAAGTATCTTATCTAAGGTATGTGTAAATGTGTGTTTAAAAAAAGAAACTTTTAGTTGTACAGTTTTGTAGAAAAGGCTTGTCAATATCTGATGTTAGAAAGCACCATTTTACCTGTAAAACTGTGATATGGACACTTTTGGCACCTTTGGCCGTGCAATTATACAAACATACATATCACATCATGTAATCAACACAACATAATAATCTGCACATACATATTAAAAGACAGCAATGGAAATAAGCTGCTGGCTTTCTTTTTGCATGTCTATCCTTTTGATAATGGTGTGACAATGATGGTGTATTTAATTTTACATGTTTTATTAGCAATAAAGAGATCAAAGTCAGATAATCCTCTCTCCTCCTCGCTCACAGCTGGGAGAGCCTCCTGGCAGCTGGGAGCAGATGTTGGCTGACCTCACTCACATTCTCTCTGTGACTCAGTTGTTCACGGTTCAGTATCAACTTCAAATCACAGGTTTATTCTATGCTAACTGAAGTGAAAATGTCCCGAGGCTTGTTTATGTAAACTTGGAAACGCTGTTTTCCATGGCTCTGATTTCTTCTTTAACAAGCACTTATTGTTAAGGATGACACAATAAGCTTCCTGGCCTATTTAAGACTATGGCTGATTGTTTCACTTTGTCCTTTTTGTTAGGGTTAATTATTCAGACTATTTTGACTTGCATTGTGATTAGAAGATTCACGATAGATGACTGAGTGAGTAATCTGTCGGTTAGGGTTAATTGACTCTTTGGTCAACTTTACTCTGCCCTTTGGACTGTTCTGTAAGCTAGTCAGCAGGTTCTACTTCCACTCGGTTAGTGGTGGAAAGTACATTTACTTAAGTGCTGTTAAGTACAATTTTGATGTACTTTTACTTTATTAAAGTATGTCTTTTTTTTATTTACAATTTATGCTTCTACTCCACTATACCAGAGGCAAATATTATACTTTTTACTCCACTAAAATGATTTGAGAACTTTAGTTACTAGTTTCTTTGTAGATTTGGATTATTATAACGAAAACATACATTAACCACTTCAGCCATATATTTTTACATTGACTATTTGAAATTTGCCTATATCTACAAGCTCACAACGCGATGTGAAGCGATGCATATAATGAGTAGTGCTTTTACTTTTGGTACTTTTAGGTATATTTTGATGCCAATACTTTAATTATTTTACTCAAGTACATTTTGATTACAAACCTTTTAATTGTAACAGTGTTTCTACGTTGCCGTGTTAATGCTTTTACCCATGTAAAAAATGTGAGTACCACTGCATCCGGGCTCACTTTCATGGTCTGCGTTTAGGTCCACCTCTCTGGATTCTTATCACTTCTGGGGGAAGTAGAAGAAACAGGAACATTCTGAGGGAGTATGGAACACACACACACACACACACACACACACACACACACACACACACACACACACACACACACACACACACACACACACACACACACACACATTATTAGACAATGTTAGCTATACTCACTAAGTCACTTTGTGTATTTTTCTGTTGAGAGATTACATTTTTAGTAACTCAGCTATGTTTCCAATGAAGGACATTGATCCCTCTGATCTCAGAGCAATAGAGCTAGGAGGGACTGGTGTCTGGTGCATGGTGCGGATGAGTGTACAATCATAATGGGTTAAATATGGCATACCAATGAAGCAGTGATATGGTAAATGAACTAGATAGACAAGTTTTTAAACAATGGACAATTGGACATACTTGCTGGGTTCCATTTGTCTGTCACTCCGACCGTCAACATGACTCAACCACAATGTGCAGGTCATGGGTTTTGAATTCTTTCATTTAACCTAAATGACAAGCCAAAGTGCAGACGCACAGCAGACATAGGATTACAGCCAAACTACAGGACAACATTGGAAACAAGCAAAAATATTGTGTTCACTCGTCTTTCCGTTAACAATATCAAATAAAATCTTTGCATTCTTCTAGCTCCAGAGTCCAGCCTGGCCAGAGGTTAGAGAACCGCATAGCGAATCGGGATAATATATAGCCTTCCTTTATGGGTTATTATGAGCTATATAACTCTTTTGAGGAATGACTTTGGGTGGTGTGTAATGTATGTTCTGTGCCACTAGAGGGCTGTGTTATCATTGTCTGGCATGGGGAGAGAGTATGTTTTGCACTCTGTCCTGTGTGCGTCTGTCCGTCCGTCTGTTACCAGCTAATCTCCGGCACCATTAACCCGGTCGACGCCAAATTTGGCACACACCAACGATGAACCTCTACACCAAATTTTCCAGAACGGCCTGTTATAGCGCCACCAGGAGGACGACTTTTGAAAAACCCTTTTTTTATATTACTCCTCCAGATTCTGTCCAAAAATCCAGCAAATCGTTACACACTATCTCTATAGTCATGTGTTCAATACGGATCTGTCCGATATTTCATATTCCATCCTAATTGGCTAACATTGGCTTTCAAAGTTTGCAGGATTGGCCCATTTTGAACAAAAAGCCCCAAATCATGAACGCAGCGTGCAATTTACGTGAAATCTTTCACAAACTTTCCTACTAAGCTGAGGAATATATCCCACCCACATTGGCCTGTTATAGCGCCACCAGGAGGCCACAACCTGACCTTCCCTGGTGGAGACCTATGCCACTTTTCTAGTTGTTTTTCATTTTGTCTCATTTAGTCAGTCATTTCCATTTGTGTGACCACTGGGTGAGGAAGGTGCATGTTCTCTCTCTCTCTCTCTCTCTCTCTCTCTGTGTGTGTGTGTGTGTGTGTGTGTGTGTGTGTGTAATATTATGACAAGCTGGGATAATCTACTGTATATGTATCTAGCAATGAGACAGGCGGATGTCAAAGCAAAGTGGCATAAAAAATAGTGGGATTTCTTGAACGATATGATGATTCATGCTGGAGAGAAAAAAAAGGAAAATTTTCAATCACTACTTTGTTATGGGATTTTTTATTTATTTATTACAGTGTGATGTGGCTTAACATTAATAAAGGTAACCATGGTATCAACATGTATTTTAATTCCAGTGCAATTACTACCCAATTACCCAATTAGGCCTATGTATGTATTCAGATTTTATTCAAAAGTTCAAACGACCTATAGAAACCATGAATGAGAATGGACAAATCACATGCATTGATGCATATAGTAATTGTTTTATCTATAAATGACAGTTTTGTATGACCAAGAGAGCAAAACGATGGTAACAGTTTGTGATTATATTATACTACACTTTAGCTACCATGTTGTCTTTATTGGGACCTTCTTGGCCTTCCTCATCTCCCCCAGCAGTGTGTCCTTGGCGAGCGTCACATTCATTTGGGCCATCTTCATCAGGTCAGAGATCATTTCTGGGCTGTACGGTAGTTGGAAGGTGTCATATTTGTTCTTATTGTGCTCAAGAACGTGGTGGCTGCCTGAAAAGTTTGAAGAGTTTTTTCTTTTTAACAAATTAAATTTGTTTACTAACGTGCACAACTGCCCACATGTATCCTCACTTGAATCCAACAAAGTCATTTTCACAACTTGTCAAACTACCAAAAGGAATATTGGTATATATTTTTTGCATTTGGTTTGATTGATTGATTGAAATATTTATTAACAGTTTGCAGAATTACAGTACATTTCAAGCAAAGACTGTTAACTGTGAGTTGACGACCCAATTAAGCATTACACTTACACTTTACAACAGGGTCCACCATGTTCACTTCATCAAAACATTTAGAGACGTACAAATAGACGCTTCTAACAGAACAGGAATTCATCAAGGAAGCAAAAAGGGAAAAGAAACATATACAGTGAGGGGAAATGGGGTGCGGGGGGGGGGGGGGGGTAGGGGGGATTCAGATTTCACAGGGGCCAGTTTCGAATTGCAGAATTGTACAATTGTAATTGTAGCATTCATCAGGCACTTGAATTAGAGTTTCAGATTGACTGGGCCAAGAAAACAATAAAACCATTTCCTACAGAAACTTTAAAAGGAATGTTTCACCCAAATATCATATAGCATTGTGTTTTAAAGTTTTAAACACAATGATACGTTCTTCCTAATACAAATATCAATTTCTAATCAACATACTAGGCTACAACGGAGCACATTGTAGCAAAACCATCCAATATTGGGAGAGTTTTTTGTGCCTCGAGGTCTATACTAAAGCATGAACAAACATGCATGGTGACACTTTAATTGAGCAAAATCCATGATCACACGTGTTTACTGAATATATTTGGAATTGACAGTACAATTAGTATTTTCATAGAAAAGTAGCCTACTATATATATACTATAGTTACCGTCACAGTTTTTCATGTTGAACAGGGGCATGTGGATCACGGTTGGGATTTTGCCATCTCCTGGACACACATAGTAGGGGAGGTCTGGAGAGACACCGATGTTGCTGGGTAGGTGTGGGAAACGTATACCCATTGACTTGGACATGCGTGAAGCTTCTTCCAATGTCTGTATAATTAAGGAACAAAAATAAACCATCTGAGTTCATTCTTAAAATAATATTTACAATAGTTAATTACGTTATAGTTAACTTTTCATATACTGTGTTAAACATTTGCTAATGATATAAATACATACACATACATACAGGCTGGAGGCATTATAATTAGATTACGAGCTGCACAATGGACATTTCCTGTCCTACCACAGAATATTTGAACTCAGGTCTCATTGACATAATAGCTTGCTCTGGGGAGGAATAGGAATAGAAATTTTACTTTCAGGTTGTGTGTGTGTGTGTGTGTGTGTGTGTGTGTGTGTGTGTGTGTGTGTGTGTGTGTGTGTGTGTGTGTGTGTGTGTGTGTGTGTGTGTGTGTGTGTGTGTGTGTGTGTGTGTGTGTGTGTGTGTGTGTGTGTGTACATCCAGTACCACAAGACAAATAAACAGTCGCACACATCTTAAATGTTTGCAACCACTATAAAGGACTGTACATTGCCAGACATGACCGTCTGGTGGACCTGGCCAGGTCTCAGACAAGATCAGAGGAGTACAGGACAGGACAACAAGAATGTATAAACACAGCACTGTAAAAATAGACTGGTTCGATCACAATGACACGCATGTCAATTCACTACAAGATATAAGATCAATGAAATTAGAAAAACTGCCATATTTGAAATAGGCTGCGATTTGATTTGTATATGGACACTTGTTTTACATCCAAACTTATGAAATATCAACTTCTGGTGGAACGTATTATGGCCTTGGGATATAACTGTCAGCTTATTGTCCTTGTATTTGGAAGTCTGGGCCATGTCCATAAACTTGTGCTCAGGGGTCTGCAATTGGGTGGATTGCAAAAAACAAATGCTAAAAAGCTGGCTAAATACTGTTCTGTCTCAGCTACTATGCAGTCTGTCTATCTGGAGAATACGTTGTTTCATTTATCCCTAGGTGGCTTGAAAAACCCAAAACAAACATCCTGTTTAGTAGTGTCAAGTAATAGTATGTGAACAATGTGATATATATATATATATATATATATATTTTTTTTTTTCTTCTTTTCCCTCTGTGTGTTAAACATGTGCAGCAGCTATATCTCGTTGGACCGTATAACCTAATTCTGATCAGTGTTTGGGTCTATTGTATTACGCCTCTTGTGCAGATCCAAATAAAATAATTCAAATGTGTGTGTGTGTGTGTGTGTGTGTGTGTGTGTGTGTGTGTGTGTGTGTGTGTGTGTGTGTGTGTGTGTGTGTGTGTGTGTGTGTGTGTGTGTGTGTGTGTGTGTGTGTGTGTGTGTGTGTGTTATGTGTGTGCGCGCGCTACCTTTACAGGGTGTTCCCATTGCTGAAGTCGAGAGAGATAATGAGGTCGATGTTTCTGTCTTTTCTGAGGACGGCGAAGTAGGGAGAGTTCAGAAGTAGCCCGGCATCTTCATAGTCCCTCGTTTTGGTGTCCAGGTTTAGATTTTTAGCTTCTTCAGTGGAACAAAAATCACAAAATACATTACAACCAGAGCACTTTGTCCAAATCGATATATGTCAGCTGACAACAATCATTTGTTATGGATTGTTCTCCCCCCCCCCCCCCTTTAGTACACAAATATACCTCGATTTATGATTTTTACTCACAAAGACAAAGTAAAGAGATTGTATTTGTTTCATTTATGACATGTATAATTTTGTTGCTGTCGCAAGGAAACCTCCTAACTCCATTTTTGAGGTTTTTTATTTGTTTTTGCATAAATCAGTGCTATTGAACTCCAAACCTCCTAACTCCATTGGACCGTCAAACTATAATAAACTATAAAAAATATATAAGGTTTTCTTAATTTTCTGAAAAATATATATTTTAAATTTCCTGAAAAATAAACATTTTGGAGTTAGGTGGTTTCTTCCCGACAGCAGATATTTGATATAGGCCTACTGTACCTGAGTTAGCTACAGTTCACATCTAGTCGGTTTGGCAGTTCAAAATTAAAACGCAACAAAGGACCACAATGGAAATAGTGCTAATAACTTTTGAAAGTTATTAGCACTGTTGTTAATATAAAATGTCAATAATAAATTAAAAAACAATATTCTTATTTTTTTATTGATTAGAGTATGCATCCTTCGAGGCAGCGGTGGCCGAACGGTTTGCGGAGCGGTCTTGATATCGGAAGGTCGCTAGTTCGTATCCCCGGACCGGCATGTTAAAATTACCACCGCTGAAGTGCCCTTGGACAAGGCATTGAACCTCTACCATGAAATGTTCTATGAGCAGGGCCTGGCTGTAAACAAGTTCTTGAGCTTAGTCCAGTTACCCTGGGTAAACATAGTACCTTATTATTTCCTTTCCTTTCACAGCTGTGTTTTTGCAGAAGCAACAATACATAATGCAAAGTTAGACATAAAACACCCACCCATCAAACACTTTAAACATCTGAAAGGTTAAAGTGTTCTCAAACTAAAAGCTAAAATATTTCCCATATGTTGTATGTACAAAGTATACACGAGACGATCATGATTAAATGTACTCGTGATTACAGAGCTGAGATAGTGAATCTTTAAAAAACATCATTTCATATTAGAATTTTAGTCCACATAATGCATGTTGATGTATTTTATTGAAAGTATTAATATTAGAATACTGCCCTTTTTGTGACTGTCACTGAACGTTGATTGGAATCAGTGATAGAGCTCTGATCCTACCACTCATGCCATGTAGGAAGTTGTATGTGGTTCCCCACTTCCAAAGAACTACACATTCTATGGTGCTGATGAATATATCCCACCAAACTGAAATGAGAAGTATACACTGCACATTGGTACTAGACAAATAAATATTAACCACATTCAGACTGGCTATCAGAAATACAATATGACCAGAAATATATTTGGATGCATTCAATACAGATTACTAGTATTGTAGTCATCTATTAATTCAAAACATTTTTAAATGCAGGGGGTGTTTCTTGACTACTTTAAAATGGATACATAAATTGCAGCACAAAACACAGAATACTGCGTGCGTGCGTGCGTACATGTGTGTGTGCGTGCGCACATGTGTGTGTGTGTTTTGGAGAGACACACCTGGATGGAGACAGTCCTTACACCAGTCCTTGGCCCAGTCAGAGAAACATTCACAGACATGCAGTGTGTGAGCCTTCAGCTTGGCCATCCAACCAGCCTTTTCCAAAGTCTTATTGTTGGGGTCCAAGACCACTTTATTGCCTGTCCTGTCCAGCTTGCCTGTAAAGGGGAAAAAGGGGGATGGGATTTTGTTTTTAAGCTGGCAAAAGGTCTGCAGACAAAAACTGACAGATTTGGGCAGGAATTGAGTCAATTTAAATAGGACACATATAGCCTACTAATCTACTATATAATATATAATATAATCCCACTGACTGTATTGGAACAGAAAGTCATGTTTGGATCAATCAATATGATTGTGTACACTGCCTATGTTGGCCTATAGTGTTTTTACGTTGATTTATTTTTATGAATCACAAAACTCTAAACAATGCAGAGTCAATTGTTATTTCACTTAACAAAATGATACAAATGTTACAACTGTTTGAAACATGCTCTTTTTGAACCAAAATAGGTACAAATGATCTTGTGAGTCATATATGAGACCGTCAAACAGGCATCTTATATCCCATAAGGTTTGCCAGTAATTGGCCTAAATAAAATCGTGGGCCTTTTTCTTTTATTTATTTATTTATTCTTCTTCTTCTTTTTTTTAAATGCCATACAGATTCTGGCTGCAACCCACGACTTACACAGCCCTGGCTGGTCAACCCAGCCTGGCAGAGATATGCGATCAACGGAAGGATCTTTTCTATTTAAGAATTCGCTCAAATTGGCCAGTGTGCATACATGTCATGCATCCAATGGCAGTATTTTGCATTTGATGATCCGTCTGCAGGATTTGAGTTTGACCCACACACACATCACTATTACTGTACATTAGTCAGAGCAACGTGCAAGTCACTACATGGGATGACTTTAGTAGTTACCAGACACACTGACTTCGAACAACTTCAAACAGCTTGTTCAGTGTTTGGGCGTGAAGTTCTGGATATTTAAAAGTGTACCTTCAAGCAGCTTGTTCAGTGTTTGGGCATGAAGTTCTGGATATTTCCCATCTTCTTTTAAGGCCTGAATATGCAGGTCCACCAGGGTCTGGAGCACTTTACATCCGTGGCAAATGCACTCCAAATCTAGAACAAAACATGCATGTGTGTATGTAAAATGTATGTTAAATGCTCGGATAAATAAATGAACCGAATGAAAAATAAACAATTTAAAAAATGAATAATTCATACGTTGGAAGAAGTTCTTGATATGGTCAAGTATTTGTTGTAGGCTGGCTAGGGCGCTGCCACACACGCCTACCAATAACAGATCAACACAGAGCAAGGGTTATTATTCTAGTTAATTAAAACTGCATTTAAAAAAAGAAAAGCACTCCCCAGGTATCTCATATCAACATGGCGGCCCAGTAGTTACAAACAATCACACGTTACAACTAAACAGTACACTAAAGTGTGTTCATGAAAACATGTTAGGCTCTTGCCGGAAATGTTTTCAATGCAGAAACATAACGAACGTGTGTCTCCAGCTATACATGTGTCTGTAGCATTATAGTGTGTGTGGCGTTAGAATAAGAAAACCAACAGAACAACGGGACTGACCACGGTGAAGTCTCTCTGGGCTAAGTCACCTTGCACGTAGCTCATGTCAATCTCTGGCTGCGGCTTTATCTCCTTCCCTTCGCTGAACTCACTCCCGAAGTGGGCCTGGTCCACGAAGGCCCCAGCGAGAGAGTACCCTGCCTCACCGGGAGTCATCTCAAACCACACGTCTGCCAAGGAGGAAACTTCGATCAAACTTTCAATCTAACCACCATCAAATTCAATGGCCACAACACGCTACATAACTAAGTGCACATATTAATTCATTCAAGTGTTTTTCTCACAATATGTCGATGATGAAACAATGACTCTGTATATGCGCAGGAGCAGGGATTGAACCCCAAGTCTCCCACTTGCCAGACCGACACACAACCTGTCGTGCCAATAGGGCTGAGCCCGATTGGCAGGGCTGTTGTGGCCGGGTCTTGGCACGCACGCACGCACGCACACACACACACATACACACACACACACACACCCACACACACACACACGGTGAAAAGAGAAATTACACTTTACTTTCTGAAACTGTGTTGTTTTTGGCATGATCCTGTTGGTCGACCGTCTTGTCAATCATAGTATAGATGGGATAGGGATCCGAGCTGTCTCGTCCGAGTCGTCCTCTCTGGGCTGAAAGCACATTCTCATCTATCTGAAGAGACAACAACACTGGCTGAATGCTTCCCCTCATTCTTCAGATATGTCATATCATTTGTATTGTACATTTGTATTGTTTGTTTTGCAAGCCACTATGACAGAATATATACTGTACAATCAATATACCTCTTTCACGATGACGGGGACAATCATTGCAGACCAGAAATGTGTCAAAGAGTAGTTGCTGTATTCGCTGTAGTACTTTTTCAGCTGTGCTTTCATCTCCTCCCACGGCAGACTCCCAGAACCTAGCCTTGTTACTATGGCGTCTGTCACAGAGGGTTTGGAGGACCAGTTGAGCTCTTGGTACAAGGAGGCCATGCACCTGTGGAGGACAAGAGAGAAATGGGGCGACTGTGGCTCAGGAGGTAGAGCAGGTCTATGGGTCTGCGGTTCGAATCATGTGGGGACCCACCTGGGGATCCCTAACCACTGGTTGAGAAGCACATGGGGTCTAGTGCAGGGGTAGGCAACAGGCGGCTAGCCCCCCAGAAATAATATCTATAGCCTACTGTGAGAAAATTCTGAGAATATATATATATATATATGTATATATATATATATATATATATATATATATATATATATATATATATATATATATTCTAGTACAATATCAGACAGACAATCTCACATATAGGCTATTATGTCCAAATAGAGAAATTATCACCATCTAAATAAGGTTTATTATACTTATTATTAATATACTGACTGGCTCATGCAATGTTGAGAGTGACAGTGCAGGGAGAGCAGCTGTGTGAGTCTGAAAAGAGTCTTATATTAATTTAAATTGAGATATTCCTAAAAATGTGGCATTTTTTATGTCAATATTGATGAAAGGCCAGAAACGTGTGTTGGCCGGCGCCGCAGTCCGGCCCCTCCATAAAAGCCTTGGAGAGATATTGGCCCGAGGACAAACTCATGTGTCTAGTATTCTCTCTCTCTCTCTCTCTCTCTCTCTCTCTCTCTCTCTCTACCATGTAGATCCTGAGACTCCGGCCAGGTACATCATGCAGTCCAGAAGTCCTTCTTTCCCCAGTTGGAGCAATGATCCCAGCAGCGCCACCATGGCTCTCTCTCCTCCCCCAGAGGCAATCAAAGCAATGTTGGGAACCTCTTCCTTTAAAGAGAAAGATTATTGCTGAATATCGCTCGTTTAAAATCCACAATTCTTTTAAGATTATGTTTCCAACTTCATTATTATGCTTCCAACAATTTGCTGGATATTAACCTTTTTATTTTATTTTGTTTTTGCATTTTTCATGCATTTTTACATAATGTAAAACATTTCACATCACTGAAGTGTCGATTATATGTGAGTTGTTGTGTTTCACTACAATGAACATCACTACACCTGCACCCACACGGCTCCATTTTATTATAGATATATAGGTTCCATGGCTGTATAGCTCAAACGGTTCGGCCTGTACAAAGTTTGGAAGCACTGTCTGTACTGATAACACCCAATTATTGAAATCCCAAACATGGAATCGACTTGGACCATGCATATGGCACACTTAATGCCTGTCTCAAAATAGCTAACCCTGGTATTGGTGGAGATCTACAAGCTGTCAGTCAGCCACAATGTACTACATGCTCAGACTAAATAACATATAAAGGCATACCAGAGTGCAGGGGATGCCGTTGTTCTTCAGGCATTGTTGAACTGTGTCTCTTCGACGGGTGACATACTGTTTCTCTGTCTCATTGAGAGAATGACCAATTCTGACCTTGAAAAAAATAACAACATAGAATATATAAATCTATAATATCTATAAATCTATATACCTAATCCAAACAATTGTGTTTTCTACACACAAAAAATTGTGACAGAGCTAGCATATTCCGTGTTCGGACAGACACGTACAGGGACATAGGGACACACATAGCTGCGTAATGGAGTGGAGGCACCGCTCAAAAAAAGAAAATCTAATCGTTTTCAGAAAGTAGCAATAACCCTGTCCCAGCCCCATTCAATGAGGTGATTTCTAGGTAGGCATCGGGTGACTTGAAAGTAGGCTACCAAAAGTAAAAGCAGAATTTCAAAGTGTTCAAAATGTATAATAAATATTTTTAAAATAGCAAGTTGTGTTTTTATTTAAAAAAAAATGTTAAAAAAGGGGTTTCAACAAGATATCAACAAGATTCTAGATAAAAGATATGTTTCTCCTTCTCCTAGTAAAAGACAGCAGAATTTCACAAAAGAATACGAATAAAATAAGTAGTGGAGAAAAATAAATCACACCCGTGTGAAGTGAGGGGCCCTAATATATTAAAGTCTAACTCATGTTGAGTAGGTGATGTAATGGTGATATAAAACAAACGGTGCCAACACAAACATTAAACACCATTAACAATAAAGAGACAATATGACGTAAATGACACATTAGGACGTACATTTTCCCTTCATTGTCAATGGCGTATACAAAACAAACATTGAACTAAAGACAAACATTAAACCTGTGTATAGGAGGGGCTGGTGCCCCTCAAAAATCATGTCATAAAAATAAGCATAATATAATATCTGGTGATAAAACAGTGTACTGAATGAATTTCAGAGTTAATCTAATCTATTTTAATGCATTATTTTAAAGTGTTAACTGAGTTTCTTTTAACAACATACTTAAATAAATAAATAAGGTAATGAAGTAAATGAGCTAAACAGAGAGAGAGACTGCTTTTCTCTCTCTGTTTAGCTCGAAGGGATGAAGTCCTCAATATGCTGTAACCATGGAACGATTGCTTATAACCTGTAACTGATTGCTGACCAATAAATGGAAAGAAGGAAATGTGCCTGCTTGGATCTCCTATTCATTTCAACAGCAACTTCAACAAAGGAATTAGGTAAATTAATCCACAGAACCCTGTAAGAAAAGACACATCAGTAACTTACCCATTCAGCCATGTTCTCTGCTGTCAGACAAAATGAGCAATGAGCAATTGAATCCTGTGATCTTGAGCTTGAGAGGGCTGTGAGTGTGACACCTATATATACCTTTATGCTACATCACGCACGGGCTACAAGGAAATGGAAGATTCATTTCAAGACTAGTCTGGGGAAAATAAATCTGCAAACTAAAATGCATTTCCTCATAGTTCATTCATGATGTAGGCTCCAGCAAAGGTCTGCTAGAAATACCTGCGTCCAAGTTGAAAACTAAGGGTGACCGGGCTTTCACTGTAGTGGCTCCTATACCCTGTGTGGAATGCCTTGCCTCTGGCATTGAAAAATGCTGAATCAGTGACTGTTTTAAGAGACTCCTAAAGACTAATTTATTCCGTAAATATTTCTCCCATGCATGTACCTTTGACCTGAGCCATTTTATAGCCCCATGTCTTTGTTCTGCCTTGTTTTTTTTTGTTCTGCTCATTTTCTTCTGTTCTTTCTTCTGTTCTGTGTCAATTGTTCAGCACCTTGTAGCTTTGCTTCGAAAGGTGCTTTATAAATAAAATGTACTTACTTTACTTACTAGTATAGGCCATATGGGGACAGTAGGCCTACTAGGAACATTCTAGGTTCACCTGTCTGTGTTCCTGTTCCTGCGGGTGCTATGTTGAGTTCTATGTTCCCCAGATACTGTGGTCTATATCAGGGGTTCTCAACCCGTGGGTCGCGACCCCCCAAATTATTTTGGGGGGTCCTCAAATTATTTAAAAAAAACCCGTTTTTGGCTGGAAAATGGAAATGAAGAGTTTACATATAGTATAGTACATGCATCCACCCTAATGGTATAGGATGCATCCACCCTAATGGTAGGATGCATGTACTATATATATACGATATATAATGATAATATCTGGTTTCAGTATTTATTTATGGTGTATTGTCTCTATCATTAAGGTTATTGTAGCAGTCAATTTATATTGGGGGTCGGGAGGGGGCGGGGGTCCCGAGTCATTGCCAAAGCATTTCCGCATAAACGTTGAGAACCCCTGGTCTATATGGCAACCCCCTCCCCCTCCCCCCAACCCCCTCGGACCTGGTCTTGACTTGGGCTTGCTTTAGGTGGACTCGACTGCAACGCACACTACCTGGGGCTTTTGTATAGGGTCCACTCAACATTATGTTGAAACACATAATTCAGCAGTGGGTTCTGAATTACACTCAAACCAACACAGAAACTACACAGCAGCAAATAAGCCTTTGTATTCCAGCGGACGCCAACGCTGGGCACTGCAGGGGAGAGAGGGGCACATAAACCCCATAAATCAGGGGTTTTCAACTGATTGTGAACCAGGGACCACCACCTTGACTAAGAATCAACGTGGGGTTCTTCTTGAGATTCTAACTGCCTTTTCTGTGGAATTTCTTAACCTCAGACTTCCCAGTAATTCGGAGACATGGCCAAAGCATTTCCGGGGGTCCCCAGCCAAAAAGGTTGAGAACCCCTGGACTAGATCTGCATGGAGCCGGCCAGTGCAACTACTGTATATCTGACCTCACGGACACCATTGTAATAGTTTACATCCTGCTTCTTAACTGTGCCGTATTAAGAAGCAATCTGATCTAAGCACCTTTGGAATGGAATCAATTTGTGATGTGTAGCCTATACAGTTAACATGACTCAGCTGTTTGTGTTCCATTGGTTCTCTATGTGTGGGTCCGCGGACCTGCAGGGGTCCTGCTGGGTGTCCCCAGCAGATTTTTTTTAACCACTTTAACTTTATAGCCTATTAATAGAGTGCGACTGCTACTGTGCCCTATAAATATACATTTGAGAATAATAATAATAACTTATAAGGTATAATCAATTTATTCTAAATAACAATAATATAAATCTAAGCAATATTTTATAGTTAGTTAGGTCTACTTTAGTAGCCTACTTAGTAGTAACTTAGGTCTGAGTCTGAGTCTTGTCTGATATGATTAAAAAATAAATAACCCTGGTTCTCTTCACGTCACACATGACAGGAGACAAGTCACGTGACCAATAGGGTGAATAGGGCACCTTCCTTGGATATCTGGGCACCTCGTTGTCAAATTGGATATTTTGTCCAAAATGTTAAAAGATTAGGCCTATACTATATATTTGAAGAAAAAAAAGTCTTTAATAAGTAAAAGAAAGTAGGCACATGATCATTGTACATTGCTTAAACATTCGATAATTAAGGTCTAATATAATATTTCTACAAATTGCTACAAAACCTATTTTGGAGCATATACTGTAAAAACTAATTTGAAGGAAAAAATTAGGTCTGATAATGATGTAGCCTACCGTCCATGTTCACATCATGTATACTTTAATACTTAATATATATAATATGTAATTCTTTTACATTTTGGACAAAATAGCCAATTTTACACTGAGGTGCCCAGATGTCCTTACCTGACTCTGCCAGCAGAGGGAGTGTTTCCACCAGGCTACAGGTGTCCATAGTGCCCACTTGATCTGTGGTGGTTCTCAACCTTTCCAGGCAGTCTATCCACACTTTTCCTGGGCTGTGTGTGCTCCAGTTCCTGTCGATTTGATCCAATGAAAGCCAATGAAACTGGTCAGATGACCAATGATATCCAATGAAATCAACAGGAACTGGAGCACACACAGCCCAGGAAAAGTGTGGATAAACACAACACCAGATATCTGTCTAAACACAAATATAAAATAACAACTGTGAACAGTCATATTCATGTGAGATTTTTTTATGACACAGTTAAACGGTTATTCAAATTCTACCTATAATTTTATAATGGACAATTTACTTTTTGGGCAAGTGAAGTGGGCATGACCTTTCGGCAAGTAGGACATGACCTGTGCGACGGGCAAGTGCCTCTGAGACCTATTTTAGAGCAGAATAAAAGTCGGTTTGGCTCTGTAGAGCCTACAATGTGACGTCATTTGAGGTTCGGGGGGGCGGGTACCGTCCTAATGTCGGCTCTTCGGTGCTACTGAAAATTTCTGACGAGCCGAAATCATTTCGGCACTACAGCGCCGAAACAGCGGTAAAATAGGAGTATGAATCGGCCCTTAGTGTCAACCCCTGTACATGACGCTAGTATGTCGCAGGGATTTACACCCAATCCATCGGGATCGAACCACCGACCTCCCAGTCTCAGGGCGGACACTCTAACCACAAGGCCACTGAGATGGTTGCGTCTGCTAAATGCCTAAATTGTAAATTGTTGTCTGGTATTCAATAAATCAATCAAAGTGCACAATGAAATGTGGCGCCAATATTTGGTTCTCTGATCCTCACTCACTCCTCAGACAGAATCTAGTACCTCCACCAGAGGAAGTGTAGTCCTTTATGGTGTCTATTTTATTTTGGTAATTTTACATTGGTAATATGTCTATGATTGTATTTTATTTCTAAATGGGGGAACAACTGGTTTAACATTTTATTGTTAAATGTAATTGGCCATTTATATGTAATTGGCCGCCAGTATATGTTGTTCCACAGTTAAAAACGTTCAAAAAATAGCAGATCTACGAGTGCCGCGCTACGAGCTTGTAGATCTGCTATTTTCAAATAGCTAAAGTATAACATAACGCTCAAAACAGAAGTCCCCTCACATCTCAATGCAAACGACTGATCATGCTCTGAAATATATTTATTTTGATGTGGTGTCATAATTAAACAGACCATCAACAAACAAAACCCCCTAGCCCACATCCAGTAACAAAACCCCCTAGCCCACATCCAGTAACAAAACCCCCTAGCCCACATCCAGTAACAAAACCCCCTAGCCCACATCCAGTAACAATTTCCAGTAGGGAGAACAGAGCATCGTATCGTCAATGGTGCATCGTGATATGCATCGCATCGCTGTTAAAATGTTAATTATTATTAACATTAATTACACCCCTAGCATAAACGGCTCACTCCCAGTGAGTGACATCCTCTCAGTTGAGTGACAGCGGAGTTCAAACATTTAGTTTATACATTTTTTTGTATATTCTGAAAATAAATCTAAACAAGATCAGAAATGGGTTTCCCATTACAAACCAAAAAATAATATTCAGTTTTCAAGGACAACTTTAGTTTTTTTCAACCAAGGTTCATGTTTTAGGTTGTTATTAGAGAAAGTAAAAGATGAGTGTTCATTATTTTGCTGCTTTCTTTCGTTTTAGGGATTTTAGCTTTTTTGACAGGGGGGCGGGGGCATTCGAGCATGGGGCTAAATATGTATTTTGTTTTACAATATTGTCTTTCTTTTTTTATTATTTACTATAGTCCTACTAGACCACAGGAAATTACATCTGGCCACAAAAGATCACGAGATCTACTGAATGTGTCAAACCGACATATTGAGCCTATGCCACACAGTGTGGCTTCCCTGCAGTAGTCCTCCCTCACATTCAGTAGATCCTGTGATCTTCTGTGGACAGATGTAATTTCCTGGGGTCTAGTCGGACGATAGTAAATAATAAATAAAAAAATCACCATATTTTAAAATATATACATATTTAGCCCCATGCTCGAATGCCCCCGCCCCCCTGTCAAAAACAGCTAAAATCCCTTAAAACGAAAGAAAGCAGCAAATGAAAAAAATAAAGATAACACTCATCTTTTACTTTCTCTAATAACAACCTAAAACATGAACCTTGGTTGAACATTTTTTTTAAGTTGTCCTTTAAACAAGCAGATGCTGGACGCTTATTCAACAAGCACATTATTGAAGACACAACTTGACATCTTCATGAGCGTAACACAGCTCAAACAAACTTGGAAAGTTCAGAAATAGGTATCCCATTAAGAACAAAAAATAAAATATATTCAGTTTTAAACAAGCAGATTCTGGATGCTTAGGGTTAGGGTTAACCCTAACTCTGGAAGCTTATTATTCTAAGGAAGACCAACTTGACATCTTCATGAAGGTAATCACAGCTCCAACAAACTTGGAAGAATTTCTGTGAAAGAAGAAAATGCAGCCATTAGTTAACTTGTTTAGCCTATTGATGCACTACACTTTTAGTTTCATTTTGAAATTAAAAGCGCCTTCTGTTCAATTTGTTAAGAGTTGTCTTGACTGCATGACGGTGTCAGCAGTGTTGTTTTCGTCGACTAAAACTAAGACGAAAAATGTCCGTCAACTACCTTTTTCCACTGACGAAAACTACATGGAAGCTAAATGAAAACTAAGCCATGATGATTAAAACTATGACTAAATATACTGACAATTTCGTCAACAAATAAAAACTAGACTAAAATGTTAGGAAGGCACTAGTGGACAAGATATCCACTATAAGTCATTTTACACTTTACACACGACTAAAATCTTATGATATTTAGTCGACTAAAACTAGACTAAAATGTGACTAAAACTAAATGATAACTATTCAAGAGACTATGAAAAAAAAGTGCTGCACTGGATGTCAGTATCCAACATCAATTAGGAAATGCATAATGCCAAGCAGGGTGGGATATTAACTGCCAGGTAGTGATGTGTGTTGCTCCAACTAAAAACTAAAATACGCCCAGATGCAATAGAGCACCGAAGTCTGACGTCAATATCGGTAGAGGGCGAAAATCCACGGGTTAATGTACTTTTTATTTGCATTGTAATCCCCATAGGGGGGATTTTAGATCGCCTCATATTGTGTTTGAAAAATAAACAAATCATCCAGGACGCTTCACTCATATGGATATGAAGAATCAACTGACTGAGATAGAAAACACCATTGTATTTGTTACTGCTACTGAATTAGTAACATTTTCGCTAGAAACAGACTGTATCAAATATGAGTGACTGACTGTCATAAACCATACAGAGACACCTCCCCGACAATAACGCAGAGACAGCTTGTTTATTTTTGGACCACAATGCTTATAGTAAACGATATTAAGATCACCCCATGTTATTCTCCATAAAGAAATTACGTCAGGACTTCGGTGCTCTATAAGTAAGATCTCATTGAATATTTTTGGGTGCAAATAAAAATAAAAATAAGCCTTAAGATCTCACCGGGATGGGACATGCACTTCTCCAGCTCCTTGTATGCGTCATGCGTCATAGTTTGGATTTCACCCTGGAGTCTCTGACGCCCATCCAGGGTCATCTGCCACAGGATCAGCCCTTTCTTGCCACCTGGGCTCTGCTGGGGGTGAGGAGTCCAATAATTAACCCACTTTGGGCGGGAACCCCTTTTGGTGTTTTAAACATTATGTTATAATTTAGCAATTGAAAAATAGCAGATCTACAAGCTCTGAGCTATGAGCTTGTAGGTCTGCTATTTTAGAATCTTTTTGGAATAATATATAACGTTTTTTAACTCAAATCTTTGCTTCTGGGGGGGGGGGGGGGTGTCCCTGGAACAAAATATTTTCAGATGGGGGTCGGAGGCCAATTACATATAATTTTTGGGGTCCTTGACATGAGCACCACTGATATAGAAAAATAGGTATTTCAGAAAACTGTCAGGATTTAGAAGACTTTTTTTTTATTTTGACGTCAGGCCTAAATGGGTTGGCAGAGGTTGGACAAAATTGGATTATTTTGTTTCTCAACTGATTCTGACAGGACATTAGGTCTACTAGCCAGGATAAAAAATCTACCCGAATATGCTCACAAAATCCAATATGGCCCTGTTGATAACCTATTATAACTTAGGCAATATCCTCTAAATTTCATTATGCTTTAAAGGTTTTATGACATTCATTTTCACTTATTTTTCTTTTTCTTTTTTCTTTTAGGTTTTATGACCTCAATTACACCCAAAAAACCTGAACTTTGAACATTCAGTGGATTTTCTGTGGTCTGAAGTTTTCTTTGGGGTTTTTTGGGCCTTTTGAGCTACAATGAAAACAGGCAACACAGTGAAACAGTGACATCTGCTGGCAAATCCCATTGACATATATGGGATTTGCAGTAAGTGATGTCACTTACTGCCGGCAAATCAGAGCACCTGTTTGAGCCAGAAAACCCCAGATCACAGAAAATCTACTGAATGTTAAAAGTTCATGTTTTTTGGGTGCAATTGAGATTAGAAAACCTAAAAAAAACAAGAACAATTCCAAAACCTTTTTTTTAATGTCACAATCCCTTTAAGTATCATGTGATGTGTTAAACTAGGGCGTTTTCATGATTCTGAATCCATTCCAAGCATTAGTTTTATTGGGCTACATTTTGGGGACAAGTGGCTACGGCCAAATTTAGCCCAAGGAGTGTTTCTCATGCAAAACTAATGCTTGTATTGGATTCAGAATCGTGAAACCCCCCTATACTAGTTTGACACATCACATGCTACTTAAAGCCTAATGAAAATATTGCCTTATAATAGGTTATCAATAGGGCCAACTTGGATTATGGCAAATTTAGGGTATTTGCAGGGAGCAGATTAGGGTAGATTTTTTATCCTGGATAGTAGACCCAGGCCCTCATTTATCAACCGTGCATACTCCAAAATATGGGTGCACGCTTGAAATTACCGCAATTGTCGGCATTTACTATTTCCGCCAAAGCTTGAAATTTAACGTGTGCCAGGACAAAAATCACGTCGGAGCTGTCGTACGCTTTGTCCTCGGCTGTAAATGGACTGCACGCCTTTATTTCCAAGTGACAATGACAAGAATACAGCTTGCCTATTTGCAATTGTAGCAGGCTATAGGCGTAAGGGGCTTAATCATTCACCATTTAAATAAGTGCTTTGACAGTTCAGATATTTTCGGGGATCGGGACGGGACCGTGGCGTGCGTCACCAACCTTCATCCATATGTTTATGATTCGTTCATCAATGATCAAATCACACCATAAACGTTGATTATGACTGCCTTGACGACATGGTAGCCTCTCTCTCATGCAGGCATCACTCACCCACAGGACTTATCACAGCAGTGCGCAGTAGGGCGGGAACCCCTTTTGGTATTAACGTCAGAACGAAATTAAGGAAGGATCAGCTGTTTGCGATCACTTTATAAATGCCGTGGCGACGTGGGTGTACTACGAAACCTACACTCGACTTTGGGGCAGATTTTACACTCAATTGATAAATGACGGCCCTAATGTCCTGACGGAATCAGTTGAGAAACACAATAATCACATTTTGTCCAACCTCTGCCAACCTTTTTTTTTACTTACTAGAGTCTTGTAGAAACTGGTGCTGAGACACAGCCGGTGGCGGATGGTGTTCTTCCAGCTCTTCGGGGCCGTTCTGAAGAACGGGAAATTTTCGCTACATGGACAAAAAAAGAATACCGTGAATGAGACAATTAAGTTGCTAGTTTTTTCCACTAGATCGATTTGAATTCAATTTTATTCTCATTCTAAACTGTAGATTATATTGCAAACATTTTAATCTCCATGATTGGTAACCATCACCACATTTGTTTTGCCTGAAATGTCATATTCCTATAATGACCGATACCGTCCTAAGCAGACAGTACAGGTCAATCCCTTGACTCCTTCAAAACCGCTCTCAAATTCGAAACTGGCGCCGCTGCAATTCGAAACTGGCGGCCATAAAATCTGAATCCCCCCCACCCCTTTCCCCCCCTCACTGTATGTTTTTTCCCCCGTTAATTATGATGATTTCCTGTTTTTGGCTTTATAGAAGTGTATATTTGTACGTCTCTAAATGTGGATAAGGTGGACCCTCTTTATTGGGTCGTCCACTCACAGTTGACAGTTTTTTGTATTGAGTTGTGCTTGAAATGTACTGTAATTATGCAAACTGTTAAGCCATTTTGTGCGGGAACCCCTTTTGGTGTTTTAAGCATTATGTTATACTTTAGCTATTGGAAAAGAGCAGATCTACAAGCTCATAGCGCGGCTATTTTTGAAGAATCGTGAAAATGTAGTGCAAATCTTTGAATATAATATTCTTTCAGAGCGAACGTTTTTAAGTCAAATCTTTGCTTCTGGGGGTTGGCGGCCAATTACATATCAATTCTGGGGGTCTTTGACGCGAAAAAGGTTGAGCACCACCACTGACATAGAAACATAGGGTTTTTCAGAGAACGGTCAGGATTTAGAAGGCATTTGTAGAATCGTCGTCAGGTCTAAATGGGGTTTAATCTCCACCGTATCTGAACATTCAGTTGGAATGCCAGGTAAACCTGCAGTGTAAAACATTCAGTTGGAATGCCAGGTAAACCTGCAGTGTAAAACATTCAGTTGGAATGCCAGGTAAACCTGCAGTGTAAAACAATTGGACAGACCTGACAAAGGTGTAGATCTGCCGGACATTGAGACTTCTGCTGCTGAGCGCCATGGAGATGAGGACGCAGGTGTTGACAGGAGGGCAGGGCCAAACTCTCTCTTTTAGGGTCTCGCTGTCCTGCAAATACAGTGCAGAATATAGTATGTCATCATAATCTCCACATAAATCAAAAACACCAAAATCACTATCATGTACAGATGATTACCGATCTACAAGCTCACAGCACCTCGTATTGTGATGCAGTGAGTGTTTGTAGTTTATCGCAGAAATGTTTAGCCATTTCGCTGAATGCCCGTAAATATGAAGCTCGTTAACCTTGTTTAGATTAAAGTAAAGAAATAGCACATATCAGGCTATGAATTAGTGGACACTCTCAACTGCCAGTGTTGTTTTCGTTGACTAATACTATGACTACCTTTTTTCACTGACATAAACTACATAAAAACGATGACTAGATAGACTGACAATTTCGTCAACAAATATAAACTAGACTAAATGTTAGGCAGGGACTAGTGGACAAGAGATCCAGTATAAGTCATTTTACACTTGCTGAAAATAGGAGATCGCGTTGTGAGCTTGTAGATCTCCTATTTTCAGCAAGTGTAAAAACAGTCATTACGATGGCAAAATACATTTTAGTCGACTAGATCTACAGTTGATTTAGTCGACTAAAATCTTATGATATTTAGTCGAATAAAACTAGACACTAGGTGACAAAAATGTGACTGAAACTAAATGAAAACTATTGAAGAGACTACGACTAAAATAACAATTTGCTGCCAAAAACTACACCGTCAGCTACTGTACCTGCGGGACATGTTGGAGGGACCTTTCTGAGGCCGAGCGGTCATTCCTCCTGGTCCGGGCTGTTCTGCCCTCATTAACACTTTCACTCCCCACCTGTGCAGTCACCCAAGGGTTGGAAAGGTTAGAAGAAAATGTATCATGCCTTTTACAATGATGACACACGTGACACACATACAGTCCTCTTCCCCTAGTATTTGTTTCTTTCTGTAAACACTCACCTGCAGTGAACCCCCGCCATCACGCTGAGCTCCAGGGTGACCAAGCGTGACGCGACGACCACGACGTTTCTTTTGGACCTTGTCATCCTCCTCCACAACAGACAGGGACCGAACGCCTGGGACCGAGGCTAGGGACCGAGAGGCTTGGACCTCCATAGGAGGGACAGACAGGGAGTGAGGTGCTTGGACTTCCACAGGAGGGACAGACAGTGACCAAGGGGCTTGGACTTCCACAGGAGGGACAGACAGGGACCAAGGGGCTTGGACTTCCACAGGAGGGACAGACAGGGAGTGAGGGGCTTGGACTTCCACAGGAGGGACAGACAGTGACCAAGGGGCTTGGACTTCCACAGGAGGGACAGACAGGGACCAAGGGGCTTGGACTTCAACAGGAGAGGCAGACAGGGACCGAGGGGCTTGGACTTCCACAGGAGGGACAGACAGGGACCAAGGGGCTTGGACTTCCACAGGAGGGACTGACAGGGAGTGAGGGGCTTGGACTTCCACAGGAGGGACTGACAGGGAGTGAGGTGCTTGGACTTTTACAGGAGGGCAAACTACATTGGGGTTCACCAACAACCACAGGTTTGGGTCCACAGGGGATTCTGTGATGTGGGGAAAATAAAATACAGGCAAGAAATACATTTCATGTTCAATTGTTGTAAACTCCCATACTGTATACATGTATTTGTTGTCCAAATGTCCAAATGCCCCCCCCCCCCCCAATAAATGTCCAACATAATCCTACATTAAAACACCAAAAGGGGTTCCCGCCCAGAATGGGTTAAATCAGTCAGCCTCCATCTCACATATTGACTCTTTTGAAATGTACTCTGTCTAATACTGTGAATAAACTAAATTCAATCAAACACTGCAGCAAAAGGTTACCCCTCCCTCAAACTACTATTTGGCAAATGTTGGAAAAGAGCTTTCTGAATGATTGAGTAGTAGTAGACTTGTGCAAAATGGTATAAAATGAATACCCTGTTCAGGACGCGCCGAGCAGTCCTTCCTCCTGGTCGTGGCTGTTCTGCCCTCATTGCACCCATGTGGCCGAACGCTTTCACTCCCCACCTGTGCAGTCACCCAGGGTTGGAAAGGTTAGAAGCAAATGTATCAGGACACACGTGACACACATACAGTCCTCTTCCCTTAGTATTTTTTTTCTTCTGTAAACACTCACCTGCAGTGAACCCCCGCCATCACGCAGAGCTCCAGAGTGACCAAGCGTGAAGCGACGACCTTTCTTTTGGACCTTGTCATCCTCCTCCACAACAGACAGGGGCCGAACGCCTGGGAACGAGGCTAGGGACCAAGAGGCAGGCAGGGACCAAGGGGCTTGGACTTCCACAGGAGAGGCAGACAGGGACCGAGAGGCTTGGACTTCCACAGGAGAGACAGACAGGGACCGAGAGGCTTGGACTTCCACAGGAGAGAGAGACAGGGACCAAGGGGCTTGGACTTCCACAGGAGAGACAGACAGGGACCGAGAGGCTTGGACTTCCACAGGAGAGGCAGACAGGGACCAAGGGGCTTGGACTTCCACAGGAGAGGTAGACAGGGACCAAGGGGCTTGGACTTCCACAGGAGAGGCAGACAGGGACCAAGGGGCTTGGACTTCCACAGGAGGGACAGACAGGAAGTGAGGTGCTTGGACTTTCACAGGAGGGCAAACTACATTGGGGTTCACCAACAACCACAGGTTTGGGTCCACAGGGGATTCTGTGATGTGGGGAAAATAAAATACAGGCAAGAAATACATTTCATGTTCAATTATTGTAAACTCCCATACTGTATAAATTTTTGTATTTGTTGTCCAAATGTCCAAATTTGATGATGATTGTCAAAGGTCTTCAAGGATCTCCCTCTCACCTTGTCGTGATCTTCTGGCAGAGTGCCACCGGTCCAGGTATTGGCCGTTCAGCCTGTCGCCTGTCAGTGTTGACGGACAGGCATCAATCATGTCAGTTATTTATCCACACCTGACAGCAATCATTTACAGATTTAAAAATGGCTGGATTGCCATTGGCCAGTGGTGTGAACAGTCACACTGAATGCATAAGGCATTATAACAAGTAAGACGCGCAAACGCGGGAAGCGAACGCAGCTCGTAAATGGCAATAACAACAATTAGAATAAATTACATACTTTTTTAAAGTTTTTTTTAAGTTAAGTTTTTTTGTGTTTTTTTAAGATTTTATTTTGAAGTTAAGTTTTTTGAAGTTAAGTGTTTTTAAAGGGGTTTTTTTAAGTCAAGTTTTTTTAAAGTTAAGTTGTGTGTGTGTGTGTGTGTGTGTGTGTGTGTGTGTGAGTGCTTGCGTGCGTGCGTGTGTGTGTTTTGTGAGATACAGCTGCGCCCTCTGGTGGCGGGCGGGTGGTGTCACAGCGGGACAGACACACAGACAGACAGACAGACATGATCTGCAGGGTCTCATAGTTAGTGCTCACTGAAAATCACTGCGTTCGCAATCACTGCGTTCGCAATTATGGCTTAAAGGCTTCTCATATGGATCAGGTCTGTAGCCTAATGCAAGGTTCCCAAAGTGGGGTCCGGGGACCCCCAGGGGTCCTTGAAGGAATTCCAGGGGGTCCCTATGCAGCAGCTAAATGATAGTTTGGAATCAAATGGACCCCTTGTCAGTCTGTAACTCTGATACTGTACAATATATATATATATATATATCGGGGGTCCCAGAGATAGGAATGCCATTAAATGGGGGTCCGTAGACTAATGCACGTCAACCTGGGGGTCCTTGAAGTTAAACGGGTTGAGAATCACTGCTAGAGCCATACACAAATCTTCTCTTCTCAAATGGGGGTCCCTGGCATCTTTTCAAAAAGGGGGTCCACAGGGCTAATTAGTGTCAATTAACGTTGTAAAGTCCTATTTATTTTGGGTCCATTTGGTTCCATTTGTATGTACTATACACTTATACAGACCCATATTTGGACTGCTGATGGTCCATAGCTCTGGTCCATAGCTCTAATGTCATGGACCAGAGCTATATGTGGTCCCCAGCTCTTGTCCATAGCTCTAATGCCATGGACCAGAGCTATAGGTGGTCCCCAGCTCTGGTCCATAGCTCTAATGCCATGGACCAGCGCTAGGTGGTCCCCAGCTCTGGTCCATAGCTCTAATGCCATGGACCAGCGCTAGGTGGTCCCCAGCATGCAGACATTGAGAAACAAATAAGCCTTATTAAAGTACACCCAGAAACACTGCATTATTCTGTACATCAGATGATTTTGGCTGGGGGGGGGGGGGGGGGGGGGGCGTGTCTCGCGACCCCCACCCCTCACTACAATAACCTTAATAATATATCATATATAAATACTGAAACCAGATATAATCAATAAGGAAAGCTTATGCATGCACTAAGTGTATAGGCCTACTACAGTATGTAAACTCTAAATTCCCATATTTTCCAGCCATTCAGTTGCAAATAAATACATAACTTTTTAATCATCTGGGGACCCCCCAAAATAACTTCATTGGAACTATATCATTTCAATTGTTACAATATAGCCAAATTCCAATACCACTCACCCAAACACACACTCTCGGTCACTCCAGCAGGGTGGTGTTACGGTGAAATTGGTGACCTGCTGAATTATGTCGTGTCGTGTTGACATCACACATAACGTTGTCAGTGTCCGAACGTATAAATCATTGCAGTTTGTTCATTAATTATTCAGGCCACATATTTAAAGACCTCCATGTAAGTTGTGTGAAGTCAAGTCCACAAGATGATCACATATTTCGGCAGGTCAACAATTTCACCATAATTTGCCATGCTGGACTGAAGTGACCCGAGTGTGAGTGAGCGAGTGGCCGAGATGTTGGGTATCTAAATCCCGGAGCAGTTGCGCAAAGACGCAAAGACCCCCGCCCGGCCCTCCCCCGCAGCACTGTTTAATGGAATGTAATATTATGTGTGTTGTTATGAGTTTTATAACTCTCCTACTAGATTAAATACTCTGCTTCTTCATTCATACATACTTGGTGGTCCAAACTGATCAGTCGTAGTGGTTAATTGCATCTCCTCGCCCATGTCCCAATCGGTCAGACCGATGGAGCCGTGCATGTCCAAGAACCTTCTGGGATTTACAAACTTTAGATCCATCCAGTCTGCAGTCTCTCTTCTGTCACTCATAATTACACCTTCTTCTTATTCTTCTTCTTCTCAGACTGAGGTTTATACTGTCTGTGAAGCGTGATATCTGCTACTGTAAATGAATGCACCTCAAGATGGCTGCTAAATTGAGTTGACTTGTTAATAGGCTGGAGTGAGATTAATGCCAGCTGCAATCCACATGTCTTGATTAGTTACACTTTGCGTTAATTAACCTCCTTGCATTGCAGGCCCGGATATAATTTATACCTGCAAAAAAAAGAAGAGATTTCAACCTTTACTACTACTTTTATTTGTACTAGCTAGGACTTTGCAGAGGAAAATATGTTTTGTTTCAAATGTTATGCACATTTATAATACTCATTACAGTAATCATAATATAACATTAAAAATTTACATTTGGGGGGTGTCTGTCACTATAATAATGTACATGTTCTAGAAGACATTCTAATGATCACAAAAATATATATTACAGGCATTTGAGTTACTTTTGTGTGAGGGTATACCTTCGGGGTCAAAGGTTAAGAGTCCAGAGCCTCTGTGGGGGGTGTTTATATGCAAATATCATGACCAATGACATTGCAAGAGTCAACAATATACCCAATGATGAAATTAATAATACATATTTAAAAAAGGTATAAACTCTGTTTTTGATTAAATATAAATGTTGCCCAAAAGCATATGGCTGGGGACTGCAGGATTCAATTAGAACAGTGCAGTGTGGTTCCCAAACTTTTTCATGTCAAGGACCCCCAAATTGGCACTAATTAGCATGCTGACCCCCATTTAAAGAGATATGCCACGGACCCCCATAAGATAATATTTTTACGGCTCTAGCAGTGATTCTCAACCCGTTTAATTTCAAGGACCCCCAGTTTGACATGCATTAGTCGTACGAACCCCCATTTAATGGCATTTCTATCTCTGGGACCCCCAATTTATACTGTAAAATCAATGTAACGGGTTCATTTGGTTCCATTTGTACACTCTCAGAGGTTCCAAACAAGGACCACTGGGGGTCCCCGCACCCCACTTTGGGAACCTCTGGCCGAGTAGTATTTATTTACTTCAACTCAGACCACTGCAGTGGTCTGGCCTCCCAGTGGTCTGGCCTGGTCTGGTCTGGTCTGGTCTGGTCTGGTCTGGTCTGGTCTGGCCTGGTCTGGTCTGGTCTGGTCTGGTCTGGTCTGGTCTGGTCTGGTCTGGTCTGGTCTGGTCTGGCCTGGTCTGGTCTGGTCTGGTCTGGTCTGGTCTGGTCTGGTCTGGTCTGGCCTCCCAGTGGTCTGGCCTCCCAACAAGGCTGCTTTGTTGCCACCTACTGTTCCAGAGTGTAAATTAGGTAGGCTCTCTTAGGGGTCAAGTGTTTTGAGTGGTGCGTGACGTGCAACCACTCCTATAGACAGCTATGTGTGTCCCTGGCTGGCTGGCTGTGTCCGAGCACGAAAATAGCGTGTCAGTGTTGCGCAGCCTAACATACACACACATGTAACTGTAGATTTCGGGTGTGACAGTAGGCCTACAGTACAGTGACATGCAGTATACAGTACAGCACAGTAGAGGAACCCCCTGGGGACCCCCACACGGTAACTCTTGTCATTTCTCAACCATTTTGGACGCGGGGCGGCTCGCCGGGAACCAGGCCGGCCCCCCGGGGCGCATTCCTTGGGGTCTGGATGTTCCTGGGACCCCCTGGGAACCGCCACACGGTATAACTCTGTGTGTGTGTGTGTGTGTGTGTGTGTGTGTGTGTGTGTGTGTGTGTGTGTGAGAGACGCAACTTGTCCTGTTGTAGCGCCACCATGAGGCTGATTTGAAAACTGTCAAGTGGCATTTCTTCCTCAGCCTATAGTGGGAATAGGCTTGGGAAGCCGTGGATATTCACGCCATGGATATCCGTGGATTTGCACGGCTTGGGATACACTGCCATGTCTTCCTTCTCAGAATGCATGTGGATTCCAAGGGATTCGATTTCCCAGTAGTTGCGTAACTGATCTGCAGTGCCTGTTCCTCTCCGACGCTGATGTGCATCACTTCAATGTCCACAACTTCAGTTATGATATTTAGCGTGGCGACTTCTCCTTGAAACTGCGGGTGCTACCCCCATCTAATAGGCACCTGGCTACTTGGCTTTGCGTTGGTGCATCTATCCAAATGGTATAGCTGTCTGCAGTAACACTGTAGGCCTACTATTGTCAGAGTTGCTTGCTACACTACTAACTGCATCTGCAACACTGTGGGCAGCCTGTCTGTCGTTGCCGTGGTCGGCGCGTAGCCTAGGCCTACTCATGCGCTGTATGTTGACTGGCTGTTTGATTGCAAACTGTTTTGTGGTGTCTGCGCCCGCACTCTTCACATGTGTGTTCTACAATTACGCGCGACATGCCTGCCTATATAGGCCTACCAGACATACAAAACACCTGCATGCATTGTTTCCTCAGTGTTTCTCTTCAACAGTCAGTTCAGTAGGCCTACAGTTCTTGGATTTGTGATTACCATTACAGAATATGCATTTTGAATCATCTCTGAAACTCGCAGAATGGAATGTAGCTTCGAGGCAGCGCCCCTGCTGTAGGTTTTCCTTTTTTCCGTTCTTTTCTCCCAGTTGCGCTCTGCATGAGCGCTCTCTTGATTCTCTCTCTGGGGGGTCATGCGTTCCTTGCGTATAATATTGGCCGTTCTCTCATGGCTCTCCACTTCTTTTTGTACAAATGACATTAGGTTTTTTACACTGAACGTATTGTTCGTTCCATCACCATCCTCATCACCGCCAGTTTGACGAGTGAACCATAATGTGATTTCCTCCGGTATCATTTTCATGAGAATTGGGCACAATACGTTTCCATACGTATATGTACATAAATAATACAATAATAATACAATAATAAATAATACAATACTAATAATAATAGCAACAATTTTATTTACACACACAGAAATGTTTGG